>NW_006298688.1:0-3518 GCF_000327345.1 Myotis davidii | reverse complement strand
GTCAGAGCCCTTAGGTGTTTTCCTGGGAAAAGGCAGAGCAGGGCGGAGGAAACAGCTTAGGGTCAGCTACTTTGAATAATGTTGGTGGGCTCTGGGCTTGTCTGTGGATGGGCTGCACTGTGGGCACCAGCAGGTGCTATTGTTTTGTCATGACCCAGACATTCCAATCTAAGGTTTTATAGAAAACAGAAGAAAACAGGGCATGCGGAAAGAGGGGGCATGCGAAAGCTGTGTGAGATCAAAGCCCTGTTTTCTTGACTGAAGAGCTGGCCAGGCTCCCGAGGTTTCACAGTCCCCTTACTGATGGCCTTCACTGTGTTTCCCAACTGGGTGGGAGGGGAAGTTGGAACATGAGAAGGGGCCCATGTTCCCATTTCCCATGCACAAAGGCAGATTGACTCTCAGGATGTGATGGATTCTCAGAACAGGGTCCCGTAGCTCTTACCCACCATATGTGGCCCAGAAAAATTGCCAGAGACCCAACCAGTAGCCATTAAAGCCATTCTCCACCCAGTCCATTCCGACTGCAACTTTCCTGAGAGAGACTCATGTTGGGGCCACTATCAGAGATTTGGCAAGCATCCTTACACTCTGACTGCACCCTTCCTTCTACACCCGGGATCCCAAACAGTGAGTCATAGGGTCACAATCTCAGTTTCTGTCCTGGACAGTAAAGTCTCTAAAGAAACAAAGTTTTGGTCAGAATGACTGAAAGCACATTCTGTAATGAGATACAAGATTGTTGGATTTAGATAGAATCACTTTTCTGAAAAAGCTTTATTCACAGAACATAATTACAAAGCATCTTTCTTCTTTGTTATAATTCATGGTTTAAAAAATAGCAATCATATTCTCCTCACAGTTATGCAATGTGGGAAGGCTTGTTTCTCCTTCACACAGCACTGGGCTGGGTGGCTTGACTAGGCCTGGAGGACTTGCTTCCAGAATGGCTCATTTGTGTTGCTGGAATGCTGGAGCTGGGTGTCCTCTGGGAGCTGTGCCCCAGCATTTGGTCTGGGCCTTCGTTCCTCTCCACATGGCTCCGTGGGCTTCCTCACAGCCTGGCAGCTGAGAAGATCACTTGAGGCCAGTTTACCACAGAGAAGGGGCTAATCCTTGTTGTGAACTATTTTCCCCCAAATCTACCATGGATTTGGCTTAACAAGTCTAATGCAGACCACCAGGAGCTGTCCTATCAAATGAGGCATCATAGGATCTACACTCTTTTCTTCTTTTTTTCTCCTAAACTCTAAGGGACCCCACAAGACTTACAACCAGGGGAGCAGTGGGCAGCAGCAGCTTGATCCCGGCTAACACCGGAATCTGTCTCCAAGGCCCCCTTTATTCTTTTCCTACCTGTTGCTTCTCCTACCTTAAGTCCTCCGTTTGTGTCATTGTCCCCGGCTTTAATAAACATACTCTCAAAAGCCACCGGAACTCATCTTGTGAAATCTTTCCTACAGGAAGTCAAGAACCCATACATTACCAGCGGGCCCTAGGCAGACACACCTGAGCTCAGACCCACTCAGGTGGACAGACTTTCACTGATTTTAGAGAGCGAGGAAGGGAGATGGGGAGAGAGCCAGAAACATTGATGTGAGAGAGAAACATCAATCGGTTGTCTCCCATACGCAGCCCCCCGCCCACACTCCTTGGGGGTCCGAACCTGCAACCTGGGTATGTGCCCTGACCAGGAACCAAACCTGTGACCTTTCCATGTATTGAACACTGCCCCAACCCAGTCACTGTGGCCAGGGCAGGACCTGTCATATTTAATAAGTCTTCAACGGACCCTCCACATCCTAACTGTGTGTGTGTGTGTGTGTGTGTGTGTGTGTGTTTTATCATAACATTCAATTGTGAGTGAAGGCTGAGTTTAAAATGGATCTGATATTGCACAGTATCACTTTTAAACTGTCTCTCAAAAAGCTGGTCACCCACCCTAGCCAGTTTGGCTCAGTGGATAGAGCGTCGGCCTGTGGACTGAAGGGTCCCTGGGTTGGACTTCGGTCAAGAGCACCCGCCCAGGTTGTGGGCTCATCCCCAGTAGGGGGCATGCAGGAGGCAGCTGATCAATGATTCTCTCTCATCACTGATGTTTCAATCTCTCTCTCCCTCTCCCTTCCTCTCTGAAATCAATAAATATATTTTTAAAAAGCCTGTTGACCATCGCGTTTTCTTGACCCGCATTCCCAGTTATCAACATGGATGATAACAGGAGACAGCTGGGATAATGGTGGGAGAGGCAGATCTTGCAGAGCACAAGTGCCTACAGCAGGACTCACACACTCACACAGGGACCATGTACTGGCCAAAAAGTGTCTGTCCCTGTGATTGGGTCCATGTCACTATTCAGGGGCTATTGCCACTATGGGGCACACCAACACTTGGAAGGCAGCTGAATTTGTGGCTGTGGCAGCCCCTCCTATGGGACTGGATCATCTGTGATGGCTCCGTTTGGTGGTCCAGAAGCTTTGGCAAGTTGCAGCTGCTGCCTCATTGGGTGCCAGGAACCTTCTGGAGTCCTGCTCTCTGCAGTGCACCTGGGCAGGTCTCCTGGGTGCATCCTTACCTGGGGATTATGCCCAGTGAGACCTTGCCCCTGGGAAGAGCAGTCTGGATGTCTAGGCCACTCCTTTTGAGGAATCCTGCCTCTGTCATGTAATGTCTAGTGGTTATTGAAATCCTATTCATCTCCTTGTCTGCGTTTCATGATCTCTTGGTACCTCCTCACAGCAAAAAGATGTTCTCCAGGAGAAAACATGAAAGAAATTGAAGAAAGATATCCAGGAAAATCAACTTTGACTGAGGCAGCTTGGAGGAGAGGCAGGAGGTGTGTAAGGCCTGACACTTGGCTTTTCTTTTTCTAATGCAGGTGCCTGGCTTAAGCTTTGATTGGGGAGGCTTCCACTTCAAAGAGGGCTGCCTGGAATAAACATGTCACCAGCCACAACACTAAAGAGCTGCCCCCCTCTTGCTTTAGGGATCTTGGTGGAATATGTTAACTGACCATTTGGATCAATTTTTATTTTCTCTTCCCTTCCTTTAAACTCTTGTTCTTATGTTACAAATTCATCATAAAGAGTAAATCCTCAACAGCTTGGGCCTCCAAGCTTTACCTGAATAAAAGCACAATTCCAAACCCACACTCTCTTTCTCCCTTTGTCTCTCTCAGTGACCTGGCTATGTGCCCCAGGTGTGTTATGTAATTTCCAGCTTTGAAAAAATATTTTCAAAGTTCTCTGGTGGTTGTTACTGAAGGGAGTCTTGCCATCATAGGAAGAACCACAAGGGCTGGTCCAATGGGTCGGGGCTGCCTATCATTACTTGAGCCAATTATGCAGAGACAGGGTTGAATCATATATGAGGGTTCATTCCAATACTGCTGGCAGGATGGGAGAACAGAAGGTCATTCACAAAAATATGCTCTGCCCCTCCCACAAGCCAGCTGGTTATATTGGACTAGAGGCCTGGTGCACAAAATATGTGCACGGGGGAGAGGGGTGTCCCTCAGCCCA
>NW_006298687.1:165631-167597 GCF_000327345.1 Myotis davidii | reverse complement strand
AATTCATTTATTTAGTCTAATAGTTTTTTGATGAAGACTTTAGGGTTTTTTACGTACAATATCATGTCATCTTCAAATAAGGACATTTTTACTACTTTTCCAATTTGGATGCCTTTTATTTCTTCTTGTTGTCTAATCACAATGGCTAATACTTCCAGTACTACGTCAAATAGGAGTGGTGAGAGTGGACATTCCTGTCTTGTTCCTGTTCTTAGGGGAAATGGTTTTAGTTTTTTTCCATTGAGTATGATGTTGGCTGTGGGTTTGTCATATGTGATGTGGCTTTTATTATGTTGAGGTATGATCCTTTTATTCCTACCTCGCTGAGAGATTTTATAAAAAACGTGTGATTGATTTTGTCAAATGCTTTTTCTGCATCAATTGCTATGAGTATGTGTTTTTTTCCTCTCAATCTGTTTATGTTATGTATCAATTTATTGATTTGTGGATATTGTACCATCTTTGCATCCCTGGGATAAATCCTACTTGGTCATGGTGTATGTTCTTTCTGATGTACTGCTGGATCTGATTTGCTAAGATATTGTTGAGAATTTTGGCATCTATATTCATGAGGGATATTGGCCCATAATTCTCTTTCATTGTGTTGTCTTTATCTGGTTTTGGTATTAGGGTGATTCTGGCTTCATGGAATGAGCTTGGAATTGTTCCTTCCTCTAGAATTTTTTGGAATAGTCTGAGGAGGATAGGTTTTAGTTCTTCCTTGAATGTTTGGTAAAACTCCCCTGTGAAGGCATCTGGCCCTGGGCTTTTGCTTGCTGGAAGCATTTTGATGACCACTTCAATTTATTCCATAGTTTTTGGCCTATTGAGATTTTTAGATTCTTCCTGATTGAGTTTCGGAAGGTTGTATATTTCTAGGAATATGTCCATTTCCTCCAGGTTGTCTAGTTTGTTGGAGTGGAGTAGTTCATAATATTTTTCAAACAATCATTTGTAATTCTGTGGGGTCTGTTGTTATTTCGCCTCTATCATTTCTGATTTTGTTTATTTGGGTCCTCTCTGTTTGCTTCTTGGTCATCCTGGCTAGAGGTTCATCAATGTTGTCTATCCTTTCAAAGAACCAGCTCTTGGTTTCATTGATTTTATATATTGGTTTCGTTTGGTCTCTATGTCATTTTTTTTCTGCTCTAATCTTTATTATCTCCTTCCTTCTGCTAACTCTGGGCTTTTCTTGTTGCTCTCTTTCTAATTCTTTCAGATGTAGAGTTAGATGATTTACTACCATTTTTTCTTGTTTTTTGAAGTAGGCCTGTAGAGCTATAAACTTCCCTCTCCGGATTGCTTTCGTTGTGTCCCATAAGTTTTGGATTATTGTGTTTTGATTGTCATTAGTTTCCAGGATGTTTTTAAATTCTTCTTTGATCTTATTGGTAACCCAATCAGTATTTTATAACATACTGTTCAGCTTCCAGGTGTTTGAGTATTTTGGGTTGTTTTTATTGTAGTTTATTTCTAATATTATGCCATTGCGGTCTGAGGCGATGCTTAGTATGATTTCATTCTTCTTGAATTTGGGAAGACATTGCTTGTGACCCAATATGTGGTCTAATTTTGAAAATGTCCTATGTGCACTTTGGGGTGAAATGTTCTTAAGATGTCTATTAAGTCCTTCTGATCTAGTGAGTCATTTATGATTGTTGTTTCTTTCCTGATTTTTTGTCTATAGGATTTATCCAGTGATGTCAGTGGTGTATTAAAGTCCCCTACTATGATTGTATTGTTGTAGATGTCTCCCTTGATATCTTCCTGGAGTTTTTTTTTTTAATGTATTTATGTGCTTCTGCATTGGGTGCATATATGTTTTTCAAGGTTATTTTCTCTTGTTGAATTTCTCCCTTTAGTATTATGAAGTGGCTTTCCTTATCTCTTATGGCCTTCACTTTGAGGTCTAATTTGTCAGATATAAATATTGCTACCTCAGCTTCGTTTTTTTTTTTTTCCTTTC
>NW_006298687.1:160299-162157 GCF_000327345.1 Myotis davidii | reverse complement strand
TTTTTGTCTACCCATTTTTGGTCTTGCTGACTGATCTAGATGTCGAGTCATGAAGGGGCTGCTCCTCGGGCTGCAGTTGCTCCTGAAGTGGTCATGGTAGTGGCTGCTCCTCAGTTTGCGTTGGATCCTCTGGTAGGTGCTGTTCGCAGCAGTGGTGTCTCCTCTGGCTGGTAGGTTTAGCTGCTCGCACAGCTATTGTTCCTTGGACAGGGGTGGGCTGATAATGAGGCTGCTGTTTTTCAGGTAGATGTGGGCTGAGTGCAGCTGCTGCTCCTTGGACAGGAGTGGGCCCTTCACATGCCTTCTGCTCCTTGATGTGCCGGGACTGCTCACGTGGCTGCTGCTGCTTGTATTGGGGCTGGCTCCACGCTGCTGCTGTTCCTCAGATGGGGTGGGCTGCTCATGATGCTGCCATTGTTTGGACAGGGGTAGGTTTCTTACAGGGCTACTGCCCCTCATACAGGTCCAAGCTGCTCATGCAGCTGCTGCTCCTCAGATTGGATGGACTGCTTGTGTGGCTGCTGCTCCTTGTGCAGGAGCAAGCTGCTTGGGCAGCTGCTGCTCCTCGGGCTGGATTGAGCTGCATGTACAGCTTCTGTTCCTCATAAGGGGGCTGTCCGCTCAGGAGGCTGATGCTCCTTGGATGGATGGGCTGCTTGCAGGGCTGCTTCTCTTTGGGTGGTAGCGAGCTGCACGTGTGCCTGATGCTCCTCAGATTGGGGCAGACCACTCACCCAGCTGCTGCTCGTCGGACAGGTGCAGGGTGTGTGTGTCTGCTGCTCCTTGGACCAGGGTGTACTGCACAGGGCTACTGCTCCTCGGACGTGGTGGTCTGCTTGTGTGGCTGCTGCTCCTCGGACTGGGATAGGCTGCTTGGTCAGCTACTGTTCCTTTAAGGGGAGCGGGCTGCTTGCAGAGATGCTGTTCCTCGTATGGGTATGGACTGCTCACACCACTGTTGCTCCTCGTATGGGGGAAGACTGCTCATGCAACTGATGCTCCTTGGATGAGGGCAGGTTTATTACACACCTATTGCTCCTCAGACAGGAGGAGGGTGTGGGCTGTGCGGCTGCTGCTGCTCAACCAGGGCAGGCTGCTCATGTGGTTGCTGTTCCTCAGATGAGGGAGCAGGGTGCTCACACAGCTGACAGCTGCTGCTCCTTGGACAGGGGCAGGCCACTTGAGGCTTCTGCTCTTAGTCCTTGTGCAGGCTGCTTGTGGAACTGCTGCTTTTTGGACAGGATTGGGCTGCTCATGTGTCTGATGCTTGCATGGTTGCAGTGCCCCGGGCTAAGGCGTTGGGCCAGACAGAGGGGAGCACGCTTCAGAACTCACAGGAGCCTGTTCCCAGGGTGGTTGGAGACTCGTTGACCATGGGACCACAGCCCAGGTAGCAGGTCCCTGGCAGGGGTGTCTATAGAGTCCCAGGTGATATGAGGGAACCCTGGGTGGGGTTAAGGCCTGGCTCTCAGTTATAGCAGCTCTCCCCTTAAAAATTCTAGGCTTCTGAGTATAAGCCATCCTCCTAAAACTGCTTACAAGGGTAGCAGAAGCTGCCTAGTTAGACGAACCTGTTTAGCCTGACCCCAAAGGTCCTGCGGGATCTATCTGTGCCTCACTCACATACACACACACACACACACACACCACATACTCCTCTTTTGGTCACTCACTGACTCATGCTCTCTCCCTCACTGCTGCTTTCTTCCTGCCTCTGTAGTTGGGTCCGGGGTATTATTGACCTATTTGTGGATGGAGATTCATCTCCAGGTATCTGGTTATGAGGCTCACTCTCTAGCACCTGGCCAGACAGGATAAAATTCACCTCAACAATACACAAAACAAAGGGACCAAAGCA
>NW_006298687.1:159133-160168 GCF_000327345.1 Myotis davidii | reverse complement strand
TAAAAGGGAATTAATTGCCCTAAGTGGAATATGGGGAGGATCTCAGTTCAGTATAGAGGAAGTAGAAAGGGGATGGGTGGATAAGAGGAAAGAGAATGAGAAAAAATAATAACAAATTTACAAAAATTTGATTTCAAAAATGGTATAAAAATAGCAAATGCAAATAAAATAAAATAGAGTGATGGAAAATAATATAAAAAAATAAAAAATAAAGCAACAAACCAAAACAGGAAAACAAAGGGGAAAAAGGAAAAGAAAGAAAAAAGAGAGATAACAAAGTAATAAAAAAATAAAATAAAAATGAAAAATTGAAGTGTTCCTTTGGCTGGCTTAAGATCCCAGTCTTCTGTACTGTAGTGTTTCTCAGGTTCTGATTGCTGGGACTGAAAGTCTCTCTTTAGTCCAGCCCCTTTGTGCTCTCAGGGTATTTTGGTTTTGTTTTTTTTTAATCCTGTTACCATTCAGGGTGGAATCTGGATGTGGCTGTATTAGTTGCCTGGATACTGGAGGGAGGGGCTATCTCTTCAGGACAAAATGGCTGCCCAGGTCCCAGGCTCAGGCATGATTCAGCACTAAACTTGCTGCCACTTCTCCTGGATCCCCCGCTCTCCCCAGATTCCACAATTTCGCACCTTCTCCCACGCTCCAGCCATGAACTAGGCTGGATGCTATGAACTAGGCTCTATGAAGACAGGCACAAGCCACAGAGGCTGGAGTGGCTGCACCTCTGCACACTCTTCTTCTGCCGGCACTCTTCAGCCTTTACTGACTGTGGACCCAGATCTAGAATCCCTTGCTGACCAGCAGTTCTGCATACCTTCTTTCCACTGTGCCAGTCCCAAGGGATATGGCCCAGGCTGGTGCCATGTGGGTTCCCTCTGATCCTCAGGGGTCAGAGTTCTGGCCTACTGTACCAATCTTGTATCTCTAGAATAAATCCTACTTGACCATGATGTATGATCTTTATAATGTACTAGAGGCCTGGTGCACAAAAATTTGTGAACTCAAGGGGAAGGGGGGGGTCCCTCAGCCCGC
>NW_006298687.1:153648-158648 GCF_000327345.1 Myotis davidii | reverse complement strand
CCTGCGTGGTGTGGGGCCCCACTGGGGTTCCTGGCCAGTCTGGGTGAGGGGCTGAGGGCTGTTTTCAGGCTGGCAGGTTACAGAAGCTCCCAACCGCTCCTTTTTTTTTATTTTTTATTCTGGGCCAGCTTTAGCTGTGGCTCCAGCTCTGCGGCCTCTGCTGCTGGGAAAGCGGAAACCCTCGGGCCCAGACTCGTTTGTGTTCTCTAATCAAAACTCTGTATCAACTCCAGCTCTGAGATCCCAGCTCGCTGAAAGCAGGTTTCTGGAGTTTTTTTAGCTTCTATATGTTACTATGTTTCAAACTGCCCTCTCAGAGGCCTGCAGCAGCAGGCGGGGAACGTTGGAGTCCGCTGTCACTGAAGCAAGCAAGCCTCATGTTCAGTTTAAGCTGCCTGGCTGCTGGCAGCCAACTTGGCTGTCAGTTAATTTGCATATCTCGCTGATTAGCCAATGAGAAGGGTAGCGGTTGTACGCCAATTACCATGTTTCTCTTTTATTAGTGTAGATTGTGGATCTGGTTTGCTAACATTTTTTTGAGGATTTTAGCATCTATGTTTCTCAAGAATATTGGCTTATATATCTTTTTTAGTGCCTACTGGCTTTGGAATTAGGATAATGCTGGTCTCATAACATAAGCCTGGGAGTCTTCCCCTCTCTTGAGTTTTTTGGAACAGTTTGAACATTTGTTCAAATTCACCTGTGATTCCATCCAGTCCAGGACTTTTGTTTAATTGGGGTTTTTAAAAAAATATTATTTTTACTGATTTCAGAGAGGAAGAGAGAAGGAGAGAGAGAACATCAATGTGAGAGATTCATTGATTGGCTTCCTCCTTCACTCCCCCTACTAGGGATCGAGTCCACAACCAGAGCATGTGCCTGGACTGGGAATTGAACTGTGACCTCCTGGTTCATAGGTCGATGATCAACCACTGAACCACACCAGGTCGGGCTCAGAGTTGTTTTTTTGTTTGTTTTTAATTACTGCTTCAATTTAATTAATCATCATTGGTCTATTCTTATTAGTTTATTCTTGCTGATTCAGTTTTGGAATATTTATGTTTCTAGAAATTTATCTATTTCATCCAGATGGTCCAATTTATTGGCATATTATTCTCAGTAATATTTTCTTACATTTCTTTGTATTTCCATGGTGTCAGTTGTTACTTCTTCTAATTTCTGATCTTATTTATTTGGGTCCTCTCTTTTCTAGGTTAGTCTGGTTAAAGATTTGTTTATCTTGTTTATCTTTACAAAGAACTAACTCTTGGTTTCATTAATCTTTTGTAATGTTGTTTTGGACTGTATTTTTTTTTTTTTATATTTCTGCTCTGATCTTTATTATTTCCTTTATTTTACTCATTTTGGACTTTGTGTTTTTCTTTTTCTAATTTTTTTAATTGTAAAGCTAGATTGTTTATTTGAGATTTTTCTCCTTTCTCCAGGTATGCCTGTAGTATTATGAAGTTCATTCTTAGAATTGGTTTTCCTGCTTCCTATAAGTTTTGGGGTAATTTTATTCTCAATGTCTTTGTATAAAAGTATTATTTTCTTATCTCATTGTTAACCCATTTATTGTTTAGTAACATGCTATTTAGCCTCCATATATTTGTGTGTGTGTGTTTTCCTTGTCATTTATTTCTATTTTCATAACATTATAGTCAGAGAAGATGCTTGACATAATTTCAATCTTTCTAAATTTATTGAGACCTGTTTTGTGTCCTAATATATGTGCCATCCTAGTAAATGTTCCATGTACACTTGAAAAGAATCTATATTCTGTTGCTTTGGCGTGGCATGTTCTGAAGATACCAATTAAGTCCATCTGATCTAGTGTGTCATATAAGGCTGCTGTTTCTTTGTTGAATTTCTGTTTAGAACATCTATCCATTGATGTCAATGAGGTGTTAAAATTTCCTACTATGACTATCTTATTGTTGATCTCTCTCTTTATGTACATCAAGATTTGCTATAAATATTTAGGTGTTCCTATGTTGAGTGCATAAATGTTTTACAAGGGTTTATAGACTATTGTTAGTTTGCTCCCTTTATCATGTGTAGTGTTCTTTGTTTCTTGTTATAGCCTTGGTTTTAGAGTCTATTTTTTCTCATATAGGTCATGCTACCCCAGCTTTTTTTTCTTTCCCTTTGCATGAAATAGTTTTCATCCCGTTACTTTTAGTCTGTGTGTATCTTTAATTCTGAGGTGGGTCTCTTTTAGACAGCATATATATGGGTCTTGTTGTCTTTTTGGGGGGCGGTGTCTTTTTTTCTTATTCTTTCAGCTACCCTATGTATTTTGATTGGAGCATTTAAGCCAACTACATTTAATGTGATTATTGATAGGTTTGTATTTATTGCCATTTTATTCTTTATAGATATGTTTCTTTTCTTTTTTTTCCTCTTAAAGAAGACCCCTTAACATTTCTTATAATGTTGGTTTTATGGTAATGAACTACTTTAGCTTTTCTCTTCTGGGAAGCACTTTGTTTCTCTTTTAATTTTAAATGATTAACCTTCCTGGGCAAAGTAGAATTGATTGCAGGTCTTTGCTTTCCCTCACTTGGAATATTTCATGAAATCCCTTCTGGCCTGAAGTGTTTCTTTGAGAAATCAGCTGACAATATTATGGGAGCTCTTTTGTAGGTAATTGACTGTCTTTCTCTTACTGCTTTTAAGATATTTTTTGTCTTTAACCTTTGGAATTTTAATTATGATGTGTCTTGGTGTGGGCCTCTTGATTTGGTTCATCTTGTTTGGGTCTCTCTGTGATTCCTGAACTTGTGTATCTTATTCCTTCACTAGGTTAGGAAAGTTAGTTCTTCAAATAGGTTCTCATATAAGGTGACAGGAGAAGATTTGACTCAGTGGTGGAAGCACGGTGCTATATTCAGATCTTGTAACATAGAAACCCACACCTGTAACCTATATATTCATATTGACCAATACCACCCCAATCCTTAATAATAAAAGCGAAATATGCTAATTAGACTGGATGTCTTTATGGACGTCCTCCCATCCTTCCAAGTGAAGCTGGGGCTGTGAAGGAAGCCCAGGTCCTGGGTGCCTGCCAGCATAGGGAGGGAAGCTGGGGTCCCAAGTGGCAGAGGGAAGCTGGTGCTGGCACCCAGGGGAAGGAAGGCCTACTCTTGCATGAATTTCGTGCATTGGGCTTCTAGTCAATTTAATAAAAAAAAGTGGTTCTCGTTCCTCTGCTCCTTCTCTTCTCATTTTGATACTGCTAAGATATAGATGTTGTTGCACTTCATGTTGTTCCAAAAGTTCCTTAAGCTTTGCTCATTTTTTAACACTCCTTTTTCATTTTGTTGCTCTGATTGGATGTGTTCTGCTACCTTGTCTTCCGAATCTCTGACTCAGTCCTCTGCTTCATCCAACCTACTGTTTAATCTTTCTAATGTATTTTTCATCTCAGGTATTGTATTCCCTATTTCTGACGTATTTTTAATGGTTTATATGTCAGTTTTTATGCTTGCTATCTTTTGTTGAAGTTCTCACTAAGTTCCTTGAGCATCCTTATCTCCATATTTTTGTACTTTATATCTGGTAAATTGCTTGCCTTTATTTAATTCAGTTTTTTTTCTGGATATTTCTCCTATTCTTTTCTTTGGAACATATTTCTTTGTCTACCAATTTTGGCTACCTCTTTGGTTTGTTTCTATGTATAAGATAGATCTACTGTGTTTCCCAGCCTTGGTGGGGTGGCCTTATGTAGTAGGTATACTGTAGGACCCAGAGGTGAAGTATTTGATCACCTGAGCAGGGTGATCCAGGAATGTCTCTTGTGTGGATTTTGTGAGCTCTTCTATTGTAATTTGGTCTTGATTGTTATTGGCCCTTTTGTGCATAGGATTGATCCTCACGCTGGACGACTATGATGTTCTACTTTAACTACAGTGTATGAGCTGCTGTGCAGGTGCTGACTACACCTACTATAATTTGCCTTACCAAGATCTCCCGAGATCTCCCTTTGGATATGCCACTTATGAAACTAATTGGATCATTCTCTGATGTTTTCTGAAGCTGGCCACTGGGTTTGTTGGTCCTAGGGCCTATTAAGAGGTACTGTCATCAAGGTCAATATCAGACACTGCCTGTATATAACTGGCCCTGGGCAATCTGTTTGTATCTCCAAAGCAATCCACAATTTTTGTCTGCCTCTGCTTGGCCTAGGTTTGTGTGTGTGAAGGACCAAGCTGCTCACCAATGCTGGCTTCCTCTAATACTAAACCCAGGGCAGTTCAACAAAAGGCCAAATGCTACGTGAGATCAGCCTCCTCCTGCCAGATGCCTGCTAGGTTCACTCACAGAAAGAACCTCTGGTAGTACTTGAGTTGCATGAGGACATTTCTCAGTGAGCCACTGAGTAGGAGCAAGCAGTGTTCACCAGATTGATACAGGCTCAAACTTGGTACCAGTGCTATTCTGAGAGTGATCAACAAAAGTCTCAGAGTGCCTACAGACTCTTGTGGTGGGGTGGACTCTCAGGGAGTAGTCAGGGTGAGGCCAGCAGAGTTTATCAGGCTCAAACTGACAAATATTTGGCTATGTGAAGGGAGAGTTCTGTAGTGGTCCTGCGTACAAGGGAAAAAATGTCCCCATCCTAGATCCACACATCTCAGTCTGTCCTGGATTCTGCCAAGAGCCCAACTTCAACAGGGCAGGATGCCAAGAGTTAGGAGGATAGGAATAGTGGATCTCCCACAAGGGGAGGTGCAGGTAAGGCTTGGAGGGAGGTGGGAGGAGTGGCCTATGTCCCAGAGCCAGACAACTCAGTCTGTTATTGATTCTGTCCAGACCTTCTTCCCAAGGAGGGGTCACCATGTACCTGGAGGGTACAGTTTCTGGGATCATGGGGGTTGAGGCTAGGGGGTCTAAGGTTCATGGGAAAGTGAGGTAAATGAACCCCCACCCCACAGCCAAACACCTCAGTCACTGACACCCCCTAAATCTGCCTGGACTTCTGCTCCTTAGCCCAGTCA
>NW_006298687.1:140790-153603 GCF_000327345.1 Myotis davidii | reverse complement strand
CAGGAACTGAGCTCCACAGGGCAAGACAACAGAGTGACCAGAAGTTGGACAATGCCATGAGGAGGGGAGTGATCCTCCTAAGAAATATGGCATCTGTGGTGTGGGAGAGGAACTCAGCACAGGAATCCTGACAGCTGACACTTCAATTCTCTCTCCAGAACCACAAACCCCAGTCTCTCCTCACACAACTCTAGTCTGCTCCACTCTTCCTCCCTCAGAGCCCAGGGTGATTGGCTGTGAATGACATTTTATGCTTTGGCCCTTTAAGAGGGTGTCTGTGTCTGTGTCTGTAGCAACCACCTGTCTCTACCTGGCAGGTAGAATCCCTGTTGATTTTCATGGCCAGATGTTATGTGACACCTCTTCTAGCTTCTAGTGCTCTGGGATGATAGTCTTGCATGAGGTTGAGACCCCAGTTTCACAAGGGGAACCTTTGCAGCTGAGATATGCTTCTGGAATTTCAGCCACTTGTGGGAACACAGCCAGCCTTCTTCATATCTTCATCCTTCCTACCAGTCTCGATGTGGCTTCTGTAAATTATTATTAGATTTCTCTTCAGCTAGTCTTCAGTTTTTTATTCAGGATGATTGTTCTATATTTTAGTTGTAATTCTAATTTAGTCCTAGGAGGAAGTGAGTGTAGCTTCTACCCATCTGCTTCCATATTGGATCTCTCTGCCCCTCTCTATGTTTTTGATGTCATTTTTTATTTCTTTTTGCATATGTGTATCTCTTGCTTATTTATTTCAGATATAGTTTTTTTTCTACTATTGTCTTTTAACACTTTTATTAACTTTTAGGTGGTTGACTCACTGTGATTATTCTATATTTGCCTTTACTAGTGAGATTTTTATTCCTTTCCTGTATTTTCTTATTTCTGGTTATGGTGTTTTCTTTATGCATAAAGAAGACCCAGTAACATTTCCTGTAGGCTGGTGTTGAACTACTTTAGTTTTTGCTTGCCCTGGAAATTCTATTTCTCCTTCAATTCTAAATGATAACCTTATTGGATAAAGTATTCCAGGTTGTAGATTCTTTTCTTTGAGTACTTTAAATATGTCCTGCCAGGAGAGAGATTTTATTTATATGTTCCCATTACCATTGGACAGAATGAACTCATTAACTTAGATTTCGAGCTCATTTTATGAGGGGAAAAAAGGCCCACAAAAAAGAGATTACAATCAGGAGAGGAATTGCCATCTAGTTAATTGATCTTATTTTCCACTAACATAAGGAACTTATGCTCTAAATGTTATGCTTGACACACATAAATAGGTAGGTAAGCAGGTAGGTAGATAAGTAGGTATATAGTTATAGATAGAGAGAAAGATAGAGGTTCTATAAATATATAGGTTTATAATTGTCCCCAGAGGAAAACATTAAGCTTTTAAATATTTGCATTAAGAAGGTCAGGGAAAAAACTCAGGGGTTTGATAATAATATAATCAATGGTGGTAGGGCATCTAGAGAACATCTGGCTACATTACAGATGGGGGCAGCAGAGACTTAGCTAGATTCTAACAAGGAATGGTGCATAGCAGCAGGGCCTAAGCCAGGGGTGGGCAAACTTTTTGAATCAAGGGCCACAATGGGTTCTTAAACTAGACCGGCGGGCCGGGACAAAAGCATGGATGGAGTGTTTGTGTGAACTAATATAAATTCAAAGTAAACATCATTATATAAAAGGGGACGGGCTTTTTTTTTTTTTTTTTTTTTTTTTAGTTTTATTCATTTCAAACGGGCCAGATCAGGCCCGTGGGCCATAGTTTGCCCACGGCTAGCCTAAGCCCTTGATTGCTAAGGGAACAACTATATAACAAAAGTTCTAGAATTTCTTTCTTTTTGTGACATATTCTTGCTTTGCGTTACTACCTCTCAGAACTCTTCATCAAAGTCTTAGCAAATAAAGTATGAATATTTTATCTATTTTAAAAATTAGAAAGGTTTTACTTTAGGAGAATATGTTCAATGAAGATTGCAATGTTTCTGGGAGATTCTGAGACTAAGAGAGGAAAAAGACTTAAGAGTACACCTTCAGGTCTAGAACTCATGTCTCCTGAATGAAAGGCAAAGGCTCTGTCCAGTCAATCCTAGATATCTGCCCCTACTTCCCAGCATTATGTGTCAGAAAAGCTATAATCTGTAACTGGCTTTCTGAAAATTTCAAGGCTGGGAAACTCAGCTTAGGCGGCTTGGCTCCTCCATCTGGGTTCAGGTCCTTTGTCAAGCATTCAGTACTGGAAAATTTCCCAGACCCGTTTGCAGCTCTTGGCTTCCTTACCTAAGAGCACAAGGGAAAGGACTAGTGAATCCCTTGGGGTGGCTGGGATTTGTAGCCCATATAGAAGGCCTGTTGGAAAGCTTGTGCCTAGCTGGCCATGGATTAAATTTTAAAAAGTGGAAGAAGAAAAAAAAGGAGAAGACAAGAAGGCAGAGAGTCAGGGAATTGGTTTCTCCAACTGTCCATTCCAGCAGGCACTGGCCAGGACCATTAGGCCAAGCTCTTATGGCCTCAGGGACACAGGGATCTGAGGATTGCTTGCTGGCTGGGTTTTCTTTCTTCCCCCCTTTTTTCCTCCTTCTGCTCCTTGGGTTATGATGACCCGAAACATCTCTCACAGTGAGTTCTAAAGCGGCAGTGTCTGAGAATAGCTCTCATAGCAACAACAATTTTCCCCACCCTTTAAATAGATAGGCAGGGGGAAATTGAAACATATTCTGCCCACCCTTCTTCTAAGTGAATTGGGGGCTGAGCACTGAGATTTGGGGGAATCATGGCCTTGTGTTCCTTGATGTTATTTGATGTTGATTTTGGCTTCATTCAGAGAGTTAAAATGCACATAAAAATGAAGCTAATAAAACTGCAGGGTTAGGGAATGCGCCAGGCACAGGCTGTGGGTTCCCAGTGCAGCTGTGACTGAGCTCTCAGGCCTGGCTGCCTCATGATCCTTCCAAGGGCAGGTTTGGGCCAAGCCACAGCTAAATAGCAGAAATTAGTCGACTTTGGTGGCCTATCTTATTAGAAACCCTGATTAGCTTCACACAGGGAAAATAATGAGGGGCATGGAAGGTGAACTTTTAGGTTCCATTTCTGGCATCTATGGGTACAGAACGGAAGTTTCTTTCCTACTAGGCATCATTTACTCCTTTTAGGCTTGAACAATCATGTTGCTCCTGCCAAGGAACTCTAGGCTAAGAATAAGAGTGAGAACTGGTCTTACCAGGATCTAGTGGCATCAGGATGGGAATAAGGAAGGGGTGTCTGGTTTCTGGCCTCTTATCCAGGCCAGGGAAGGTACCTTTTTCAGGCAAATGCTGAGAGACAGAGAGGTCCATAGGGTTTCAATGAAAATAGGAGTCATTAGTGCCTGCTTCTTGATTAACTGGGGTGGGGCATGATAACTAAAAGAATGCTTAATGTGAATGCGAGTAACAGTCACCTGTAAATATAGCCTCATCTTTGCCAAATGTGATGGTCTATGAATATATGAATCCAGAAGGATACTCTTTGCCACATATACCTGATTGAGATGGAAGAAGAGAGTTAGGATTTCCCAGAATTGTGCATAGTGTCAAAGACATTGGATTTGGAATCAGAAAGCCAAAGTCCTGACTCTGTTGCTTCTTGACTATATTACTTTGCATGTAACATAGTTTTTTCACCTGTAAAATGGTTATAAGTCCTTTGTACTGATTAAGTGAGATACTAAGTGCATTGTTTTTGGCAGTGTGTCCAGCATATACTCAGTACTCAACAAATTCTAGTGCCTGCCTCCCTGCATTTACTAAAGTCTAAGCTAAAAGAACAAGTAGAGAGGATTGAATACATGCAGCCATGCACCTTCCCTAACATGAATATAAATGTTAGTACAGAGAATGGAAATCTGGAGGCCTGGCAGAGCTCCACAGAGGATAGTTCCCATGGCTATTCTAATAAGTGGGAGTAGAGGCAGAGAAAAGGAAGGGAGAGAGACAGGAATAATGGAGGGATTTGAGCCAAGTGTCAGGAAACCTATATCACTCATAGATGGACAGCTCCCATTTACTGGAGGTCAAAGACACTTTCTATTTAGTGTAAAAGTGGTAAAGATGGGGTGCCAGTGATAGGTGACCTCTTGGCTGCACTGGACATTCCAGTAACTGGCATCTCTTCTCTACCTCAATTTGAGAATAACCTTAACTATGGTAATTTTTCCATTACCCTGACACCGAACCTATCCTCAACCTGGCAGGAGTCACTAGACCCTTTTCCCACTTGTCTAATAGAGGAGTCAGCTGGCCCAACACCCAGACAACCCAATAGCAAAGGGAAAGTGGTGCTATTCTCTCAGGATTTACTGTATCTGCCCTCTTGTAGCCAACAGGAGAGACTCTGAGCTTCATTAAATTCACTTAATATTTATTGTGAAACTTCAAGGACACCATTGTGATATGATCTTCATTTTGCCTAAGAGAAAACTGAAGCTCATAGAGATAAAGTGACTCATTTACTGTCATCTGGTGATGGAACCAGGACTGGAACTCAGGTATGTCTGACTACAATGAAGACTTCTGGTGGACTACCCATAAGAAATTACAATGTGGGAAAGGCCTCCCCACTTTTTCATTCAATATTGGCTCCCTAAACCCTTGTTCAAAACCTTCCATTTTGCCTAAGTTTCGGTGGGAAAAAGCCGTGGCCTCTTTTACTAAAAAGGACAAATTCTTTCCTTGTAGTGACTCACATGTACTCACTCAGAAAGTTCAAACCAAACTTCTGGATATAAAAACTCAAATGCAAGTCTGTTTTCTCATTCTTCCTATCTCTAGTTTATTGTTGAGGTTGGCTCATTCTTCCTCTTTCATATTTAAAGAAATATGATTCCTTCTGGTAGGTTGGGATGCCACCACTAGAGTTATGTCAACAATTGCTCCTCAGGTAGCTCTTCCAACTTTGATTTGTTTACTATCCTTTCCAGTTCCCATGCTGGTACATCTCTCAACTCATGTCTTTTCCAGACAACTGGGCTACTATTTCCCATTCCATTCCATTCTTTTTTTTAAAAGAAGTATACTATTTATTTTATTTTTAAAATATATTTTTATTGATTTTTTTACAGAGAAGAAGGAAGAAGGATAGAGAATCAGAAACATCAATGAGAAAAACATCGATCAGCTGCCTCCTGAGCGCCCCCTACTGGGGATCGAGGCCTCAATTCAGGTACATGCCCTTGACCAGAATCAAACCCAGGATCTTTCAGTCTGCAGCCGGATGCTCTATCCACTGAGCCAAACTAGTTAGGGCTCCCATCCCATTCTTATCTCACTCCTGCTTTAACAAGCACAGATAAAGGCTCAGTTTTCAGCCTTTCTAACTGGAACTCCCTATTCATTTGCCTCCATGGGATTCGCAGTTCTCTCCCCTCAACTCTCTTGGTACCACACTCTCTGTGACACCTGTTTATTTGTTTCTCTTCCTTTTTTAAAATATATTTTATTGATTTTTTACAGAGAGGAAGGGAGAGAGATAGAGAGTTAGAAACATCGATGAGAGAGAAACATCGATCAGCTGCCTCCTGCACATCTCCTACTGGGGATGTGCCCGCAACCCAGGTACTTGCCCTTGACCGGAATCGAACCTGGGACCTTTCAGTCCACAGGCTGACGCTCTATCCACTGAGCCAAACCGGTTCCCGCTGTTTCTCTTCCTTTTAAGGAAAATTTACTCCATATTAACTGAAATGAGCAGGGTACTTCTGCCAGCTGGCCCACCAAGGTAATCTAGGTTAAGAACAAGGCTCAATGGCTCTGTTATAGTTATAAGGCCACTTATGTGTTCACAGTGAAAACACTGAAATACTAACTTGCATACAACAAAGCCCCACCAAGTATATGTGTACACAGGGAAGATGATACTCTGCAATTCTTCGTGGAGTAAGAAGAAAACCACTTCTGATACCCTGGGATACTGAAGACAGAGCAGAGAACTGTGCCCCCCAGTGACTGACTCTCAGATCGTGGTGCAGGTAAGTAGGTGGGTGGCAATTACTGCAGTAAGAAGTGTGTGTTGGACTCATTATGTTTCAAAATGAAATATTTGTATGACATTTTTCTCCTATTTCCAATAAAATTAAGAGCTTTGGTGTCTAAATGCTATAACCTTCACAAGGTACAGTCTGAGCACGGCAGTGTTTGTCTATGCACTGGAATAAAGCTTATAAATTAGAACCTGTCAGTCAGAGTTCCCCATGGAAAGGTTATTCTGTACCTAAAATATCTGTACTACCTAATTAATTACAGTCTGCATTGTGGCATTAGAAACAAGATAATGTGATGGTGGAGGAGACCAGGTTTAGGACTTCATTTAAAACTAAACTCTGATTTCTTCATGAATCAGTTATCAGAGTTTACGTTTCCCCAAGCCTTGATAACATGGGCATGAGGAGGAGAATAGAGGCCCAGAGAAGGCTACCTTGACTACAGTGTTAGGGCCCAGTAGATGCAAGTAGCCTGATCAGGGCAGGACAGGCTACCTCACCACTTGCAGGGTGGGCGATGTAAGACCTGGCTGTTGGTAACAAATAAGAGGAGTGGAAAGTGCAGGAGTGGGGCCAGTCTTCAGAAGAGGAAGGCTAAGGAAGAAGGTGGATGTGTTCATAGCCCCAAGTCTAGAGCTGCATGATGCAGAATAACCAGCCAGGAGGCCAGGTTTAAGCACTGAGCAAGCATGAGGTGAGGGGACAAAATAATGAAACTTAAGGGCTACATGGACGCCTGCTTCTCAGTCCTCACCCACCAAGTGTCAGAAAAGTGATAGACACAATATAGTAACCCTATGTCAGGTTCCAGATCTGAGGAACGTAACTTCTTTTCAGGCTGCACTAATGGGAGGGGATAAATATCCTAAGATTCACTCTGTCTTGATCAAAATTTTCTCAGGACCTGGGGTAACAAAAAGTCTAAGAATGAGGGTCAAGATGGTGGCGAATTTTGTTGGAAATTGGGCTGGTGGGGGAAGCTGGAGCTTATGCCACCTGGCCATTGTTCTCCTTTACAACCCCTCCTCACACCCACCTTCACCTTCTACCCTCCATTCCAGCCCTAAGAGTAAGTATTAACCATTCTAAGGCTGGTAGAGTAATAGTAGCATGGACTTTAGAACAAGACACAAAACTTAGTTCTACATTTTCCTTATATAAAATTTTAGTCATACTCCTTTTCCTTCCTGAACATCACCTCACAGTTTAATTTATTTGTCCATAAAATAGGAATAATAGCTCCTTTCTTTTTTTGTTTTGGAAAGTTTTTATGATAAATCAATGATATTATACATCATAAAATCAAGCATAATGTCTTATACATGTAATTGCTCTATACATATTTATTGAATTAGAATATTTGAAGCAAACTTTGGTATTTATTTTAGGTAAATATTGGTTCTAATATAATGCAAAGCTAACTGCTTTATTTAAGTGGTTTTGCTATACAAGCATCTAGCAGGAATTGGACAGTGCTAAAGAGACAGGACTAGGAGTGTTCAGAGATGAAGTTTAGAGAGAGGGAGCGACCCACAGGTTGAGAACCGCTGGCTTAAACACTGGTCTAACAGTGGGCAGTGCGAAAGGGGGCGGAGAGAGAGAGAGAGAGAGAGAGAGAGAGAGAGAGAGAGACTGAGATTGTGAGATTTTGAGATTGGAGGGAGAGTGAAAGAGACTAATCTGTGAGAGAAAAATGGAACAGTAGAAATGAGAAAGAACAAGAGCATCAAGAGAAAGAAAAGCAATACATGGATAAAGAAAAATTTGATAGAAAGAATGAAAAGAGATGAAATAAACAGGAGGAAAAGTAAAAGAGAGAAAAAGCAACTGAGATGGTAGACAATAGAGACAGGAAGGAGAAAGAGATTAAGACAGAATGAGAAAAAAAATAGAGAGAAAGAAAGAAAACCAAAGAGTGCTTGGAATCAACCAATTTAAGTTAACATTTGGGCATATATTACCCTTAGACTTGGAGAAAAGTGGGGTATCAGTGAGTCATAAAAGGGATTTTTGTATAAGGTATATTGCAGGGTTCTTGTCCCTGTGATGCTATAATGTGCTGGTATTAATACAGAAAATGTGGTACTTGCATAAGGACAGACATATAGAGCAATGTAATACAATTTGGAGTCCATTAATAAACATTTATATTGAGTGATAATTGATTTTTGACAAGGGTGCTAAGAAAATATAATGGGGAAAATAATAGTCTTTGCAGAAAATGATGCTGGGATAACCAGATATCCATATGCAAAATGAGTTTGAACAACCATCTCATACCATATATAAAAATTAACTCAGAATGAATCAAAGACCTAAATGTAACTGCTAAAACTGTAAAATTATTAGAAGAAAATATAGGCATAAATCTTTGTGATCTTGGATTAGGCAATAGTTTCTTAGATATGGCTCCAAAGACAAAAGCAATGAGAGAAGTAATTAAGTGGGGGACTTTTAAGATGGCAGAATAGGTTGATCTTACACTCATCTCCTCCCAGGACAAAACTGAAATACAACTAAATTAAAGAAAAATCACCATGGCCTGGCCTGTGTGGTTCAGTGGTTGAGCATCCACCCCTAAACCAAGAGGTCACCTGTTTGATTCCTGGTCAGGGCACATGCTCAGGTTGTGGGCTTGTGTGGGAGGCAGGGAACCAATGTTTCTCTCTCATTGATGTTTCTATCTCTCTATCCCTCTCCCTTCCTCAATCTTTCTCTAAAATATCAATAACAACATCCTATCTAATAAAAGAGAAACATGGTAATTGGTGTACGACAGCTACCCTTCCCATTGGCTAATCAGGGAGATATGCAATTTAACTGCCAGCCAAGATGGCAGCCGGCAGCCAGGCAGCTTGAAACTAACATGAGGCTTGCTTGCTTCAGTGACGGAGGAAACCAACGTTCCCCGCCTGCCTTGCAGGCCTCTGAGCCTGCAGTTTGAAACATTTTAACAAATATAGAAGCTAAAAAAAAACCCCAGAAACTAGCTTTCAGGAAGCTGGGATTTCAGAGCTGGAGTCAGAGCTGGAGTTGGTACAGAGTTTCGATTATAGAACCGAAACAAACCAGATACCTACTTTCAGCAGTGGAGGCATAAGAGCTGGAGCCTCAGAGCTAAAGCTGGCCCAGAATTAAAAAAAAGAAAAAAGAAAAAAAACGAGCGGTTGGGAGCTTCTGTCACCAGCCAGCCTGAAAACAGCCCTCAGCCTCTCACTCAGACTGGCCAGGCACCCCAGGGGGGACCCCCACCCTGAAGGGTGTGTGACCAGCTGCAAACAGCCATCATCCCCTCACCCAGGCTGGCCAGGCACCCCAGTGGGGACCCCCACCCTGATCCAGGACACCCTTCAGGGCAAACCAGCGAGCCCCACCCATGCACCAGGCCTCTATCTTATATAGTAAAAGGGTAATATGCCTCCCAGCACCGGGATCAGTGGAGCCCACAGGCCTCTCGGCACCGGGATCACTGTGACAGGGTGCGGAGCCCCAACCCCCTGATCGGCCCTGCTCTGGAGCAGGCCTAAGCCAGCAGGTCGTTATCTCCCGAGGGGTCCCAGACTGCGAGAGGGCACAGGCCGGGCTGAGGGACCCCCCTTCCCCCCTTAGTGCACAAATTTTTGTGCACCAGGCCTCTAGTATTTAAATAAAAGAATAACCACCCTGAATAACCAACTGAAGACTATTTGAAGAGGAATCTTATAACCAGAGATTTACAGAAGCCACATCAAGACTGGTAGGAAGGATGGAGATGTGGAAAGTGTTGGCCCTACTCACACAGGCTGCAGCTGAGGTTCAGGAGCTTCAAGGCCTCCCTGAGAAACATGGGGCTTAAATCCCAGTCTGGGCTTCCCAGATCAGAGCACCAGAGCCTGGAAGAGGCACCCACATCACTTCTGGCTATAAAAGTTGTGGGATTTCTGTCCTCCAAGGAGAGATGGACTCCATTGGAGAAATAGGCACCCTCTTAAAGGGCCAATGCTCCAAATTTCATTCACAGCCACTCACCCTGGGCTCTGGTGGAAGGAGGATGGTATGAACTGGAGATGCCTGGGAAGAGTCTGGGATTTTGGGGTTGGTGTGGGAGAGTAGGGAGGTGATGACCAGGATCCCCATGATAAGTTGTTCTCAGGTGCCACAGTTGCCATCTATCTTGAGCAGAGCAATCCCCTCTGAGCAGCATCATGTGTAGGCAGAAGGCAATCACCCTTCACTCTGGAATCCCTCTTGACCCACTCTGCAGAGCTTAAGCCTGGCTTAAAAGTGACCTGCATAGGCCAAGATGTAGAACTCTGAGCACACTCAAGGGGTGTCTATGACTGACTTTGGGGCAGGGACGTTCCATCACTCTCCCATGGATCTGACAGGAGAGCCAATAGAACAACAGTCCAGACTTCTGGAAGACTCAACCTCTGGGCTCTGGAGGCACTACCCACCTGATTACTAGGGGCTTTGGCTTGCTGAGGTCAGGGCAAAATCTAGGACAGAATCTGTCATGTGGCTCTGGGGCAGGGGCCATGCCTACCAACTTCTTTGAAGCCTGAATGGCACCTCCCTCTCTCTCCTGAGTGATCCACTTGACCCATCTTCCAGAATCTACTGAGGCTCTTTCAGTGACTGAGCTTAAAAGGGAGCTACCAGGCAGAGCAAGTTTGAGGCAGGTCTTGAGGTATCTTGGGACATTTGCTAACATGTCCCTGGGCCCAGTGTTGGTAAAAGATGGCCTTGGATTTCAGCTTGGTCCTTCCTGCATGTAGCCAAGCCCAGCAGATCCAGTCACAGTCTGTGGATTGCTCATATCTTCAAACTGGTTGCCAAGGGCCAGTCACAAACAACATCTGACATTGGCCTGTGCCAGAGTCCCTCCAAAGCAGCCCAGAATAATATAACAAGTGGCCAGCTTCACACAACATCAGAGCAGGATCCAATAAACTTCACAAACAGTATCCAAAGGGGTAACTGAACTCTGCTGAGGAAAATTATATTTGCTTATTATTCTTTTTTATCTATTTTTTTCTTTTCCATTTTGTGTTTTTTCTTTTATTGTTTTTTATTCTTTTTAAAATTAATTTTAACCTTTATTGTTGAAAGTATTACATATGTATCTTTTTATGCACCACTGATCCCCTCTAGCATGCCTCCACCCCCCCACTCAGGGCATCACCACCCTGTTGTCTGTGTCCATGGGTTATGCATATATGCATACAAGTTCTTTGGTTGATCGCCTGCCACTCACCCACCCTCCACCACCTTTCCTTTGAGATTCCTCACTCTGTCCCATGCTTCCATGTCTATGGATCCACTCCATTTCCATCAGTTTACTTTGTTAATTAGATTCACATATGAGTGAGATCATGTAATAATTATCTTTCTCTAAATGGCTTATTTCACTAAGCATAATACTCTCCAGATCTCATTTTTAGTTTTTTGAGGAAACTCCATACTGTTCTCCACAGTGGCTGCACCAGTCTGCATTACCACCAGCAGTGCACAAGGGTTCCTTTTTCTCCACAACCTCACCAGCACTTGTCGTTTGTTGATTTGTTGATGTTAACCATTCTGACAGCTGTGAGATGGTACCTCATTGTCATTTTGAATTGCATCTCTCAGATAATTAGTGACTTTGAGCATGTTTTCACATGACTCTTGGCCTTCCTTGTGGATATGATTCCACAGAACACATACCTAGGTTGCTGATTTTATCCCTAGTCCTGGTGCATGCAGGAGTCAATCAGTTGATGTTTGGCTCTTCCATATGTTTCTCTCTCTGTTTCCCTTCCTCTCTCTCTAAAATCAATAAACATGTCTTTCAGTAAGGATTTAAAGAAATACTTAAATGTAAGTCACAAAATCATAAAAATTATAAAAGAAAGTATAGGCAGTAAAATCTCAGACATCTCTTATAGCAGTGCTTTTGCTCATATGTCTCCTTGGGCACAGAAACAATGGAAAAAATAAACAAAAGGACTACATCAAACTAAAAAATACTTCTGCACAATAAAAGAAACCATAAACAAAATGTGAGAACATATTCTCCAATGAGACATCTGATGAGGAGTTAATTTCCTAAACACTTAGAAATCTTCTACAACTCAACATCAAGAAGAAAAATAATCCAATTAAAAATGGGCAAAGGACCTGAATAGAAATTTCTCCAAAGAAGACATACTGATGGTCAATAGCCATATGAAAAATTACTCATTGTCTCTAATTATCAGATAGATGCAAAGTGAAACTATAATGAGGTATCATCTCGCCTGTCAGAATGTTTGGTGAGGATGTGGAGAAAAGGGAACCTCTGTGCACTGTTGGTGGCAATGCAGACTGGTGCAGCCATTGTGGAAAACAGTATGGAGTTTTTTTTAAAGTTAAAAATTGAACTACCTTTTACCCAGTGATCCCATTCTGGGAATATATCCTAAGAATCTTGAAACTCCAATTCAAAATAATATATGAACCACTATTTTCATAGCAGAGTTATTTACAGTAGCCAAGATCTGGAAGCAGCCCAAGTGCCCATCAGTATATGAGTGGATAAAAATTTTGCTGTGTTATATGTACACAATGCTATACTAATTAATTAAAGACACTAATTAAAGACAAACATGCAAATTGACTGTACCTTCACTACACCTTAAGCCATGCCCACCAGCCAATCAGAGCGACTATATGAAAATTAACCCAACCAAGATGGCGGCCGGTAGGCATGGAGCTGGAGCAAGCAGGAGGCTTGCTTGCCCAGTGATGGAGGAAGCCAAGCTTCCCGCTTGCTGCGGCCAGCTCTGAGCTTCACTCAA
>NW_006298687.1:119363-140581 GCF_000327345.1 Myotis davidii | reverse complement strand
ATGACACATACTGACCACCAGGGGGCCGATGCTTAATGCGGCTGTCACCTGGTGGTCAGTGCACTCCCACAGCAGGAGCTCTGCTCAGCCACAAGCTAGGCTTATGGCTGCTAGCACAGAGGTGATGGCGCCTCCTCAGCAGCACTAAGGATGTCCAACTGCAGCTTAGCTCTGCTCCCTGCTGGTAAGTGGACATCCCCCGAGGGCTGCTGGGCTGCCTGAGGTATGTCTGACTGCCAGCTTTGGCCCAATCCTCCAGGGAGCAGGCCTAAGCCAGCAGGTGGACATCCTCCGAGGGGTCCCAGACTGCAAGAGGGAGTACGCTGGGCTAAGGGACCCCCCCCCCCGCAAGTGCAAAAATTTTTGTGCACCGGGCCTCTAGTGTGACCAAAAAAATTAAGAATTATTTTTTTTTTCTGACAGTATGGGTGGACCTAGAGATAATTATGTTATGTGAAATAAGCCAGTCAAATACTATATGATCTTACTTATATGTGAAATCTAATAAATAAAATAACCTGATGAACAGAATAGAGACAGAGGCATGGATGCATGGAACAGACTAAAAGCTGTCAGATTGGAGTGGAGAGAGGGGACCAGATGAAAGAAAGTTAAGGAGTGAGCCAAAGACATATGCATATGACCCATAGATAAAGACAACAGTGTAGTGATGGTCATAAGGCAGTGTCAGCAGGGGCTGGGTGGAGGTGGGTAAAGGAGTGGAAAATGGGGATATTTGTAATAATACCAACGATAAAGATAAAGTTAAAAATTAATAAAATGAGCATCAACAAAATGAAAACCTTTTTGCACTTCAAAGCACATCATCAAAGGATGGGTACCAGAAGGGAGGGGCTGTGTGTGGTTGAAAAGGGGATCACATTGTCAGTTATACAAATGTAGAGTCACTATATTGTACACCTGAAATTTATATAAACAACATGGGATTGTATACCATCTAGAATTAAACTTAATAAAGGGAAAAAAGGCCCTGGTTGGTGTTGCTAAGTGGTTAGAGAGTCAGCCTGCACACTGAAGGGTCTCAGGTTTGATTCCTGGTCAAGGGCATGTACCTTGGTTGCAGGCTTGTTCTTTGGCCCCCATTGAGCGGATGCAGGAAGCACACAATAGATGTCTCTCTCTCTCATCGTTTCTCTTTCCTCCCTCCCTCCTTTCCACTCTGGAAAAGTCAATGAAAATAATTTCCTCAGCTGAAAATTAACCAATAAATAAATAAAAAGGGAAAAAAGAATGTGAAAAAATATCTTACAGAATGGGGCAGGAGGAATTTTGCAATTTATATATTTCATAAGAGCCTTATATCTAGAATATATAGTATGTTATGGCACATTAATAAAAATACAATTTCAAATTGGCAAATTATTTGAATGTGAATTTCTCCAAAGAATATATATAAATGGCTAATAAGCACTTGGAAATTTGCTCAACATATTAGTCATCAAGGAAATGCAAATAAAAAAAAAACACAAAAAAACAAACAAACAAAAATAAACCTCAATGAGATACTATTTTATACCCATCAAAATGACAGTGATTAAAAAGATAATAAGTGTTGGTGAGGATGTGGAGAAATTGAAATCCTCATGCACTGCTTATGGGAATATAAACTGTTATAAGTGATTATGAAAAACAGGCTGGCAGTATCTAAAAATTTAAAACAAAGTTACCATCTGACTCAGCAAATCCACTCTTATGTATATACCCAAACTAAATGAAAACAGATATCTACACTAAAACTGATAAATGGATAAATAAAATTCAATATGTCCATACAATGGAACATTATTTAGCATTAAAAAGAAATGACATACTGATACATGCTGCAACATGGATGAACCTTGAAGACATTGTGTTAATTGGAAGAACTCAGTTACAAAGGAAAATATTTTATAATTCCATTTATACTGAATTTTCATAATAGGCAAATCTATAGAGATAGAAAGTAGATATGTAATTGCCTAGGGCTGAAGGAAGTGGGTATGGACAGATCAGACAGTGGTAGCTAAGACCTGTGTGGTTTCCTTTTGAGATAATAAAATGTTCTATAATTATGTCAATGGATGTGAAACTCAGTGAAATGCTAAAAGCTATTGACTTATAGTCTTCAAATGACTTAAATATGTGGTATGTAAATTATATCAAAATAAAATTATTAAAGAAAAACAAAAATCAGGTGGCAGGTTGGATTTTGCCTAAAAACCATAATTTTGACCCATGGATCATTTTCAAAAATATTTCACATGTGCTTTAATAAAACATGCATTTTCCAGTGTTGTATGTAAGGCTCTAAATATGAAAAAAATACTTGTAATAATGCTATTTGATCTTCACTATCATCAAATTTTTGGTCTCCTTAATCTATCAATTTCTGAGTGAAATATGTTAAAATTTTTCCATTATAATATCAAGTCTGTTAACTTTTTCATATATTTTCATGTTGCTTTATGTTTTGAAACTTTGTTTTCAGAAACATACAAATCTAAAATGATTTTTTTCCTGGTAAACTATACTTATAATTATCACAAACTTACCTGTTTACATTAATGCTTTTTGTCATAAAGTTTATTTTGTCTGTTATTCATATAAACATGCAAGTTTTTCTTGCTTTGGATTTACCTAGTATACACTGAATGGCCAGATTATTATGACCACCTGATGTTTGTAGGCAAATTAGCTATAATATTGCGCTGAAGTTGCTAGAGGGCCAGATCATTATAAATATCTGAATAGTACAACATACCTAAGTATCGTTGCTGATCAAGTTCATCCTATGATGTTGATGGCATATCCCAATGGAGATGGCTTCTTCCAACAAGATAATGCACCATGCCACGGTGCTCATATTGTGTAGGAGTGGTTTCAAGAACATGAGAAAGACTTTACCTTGCTTAGGTGGCCCCCACAACCACCAGATCTCAATCCAATTGAGTATTTGTGGGACAAAGTTAAAAGAGCCATCAGGCAGCTGGTTCCACAACCATCAGTTCTCACAGAACTGGATAGTTCAGGCATGGTGTCAAATTCCTCGCATCACCTTTCAATATCTCATGGAGTCAATGCCAAGAAGAATTGCCGCAGTATTGAAGGCAAAATGTGGCTCAACAAAGTACTGATGGGGTGGTCATAATAATCTGGCCAGTCATTATAATCTGACCACTCAGTGTATATTTTTACTTTTTTGACCTCTAAGCTTTCTGACTATTTTTAACAATATTATGTAGTTACTTAATAAAGTCTAATGTTCATGAGCAAAATTCAGCATCCATTTATGATAAGGACTCTTAATAAATTAAGTATAGAAGGAATGTACCTCAACATAATAAAATTCCATATATGACAAGCCTCATATGCAATGGTGAAAGGTTGAATTGGAAACAAAGAAGTAAAATTGTCTACATTTTCGGATTACATGACTTTATATATAAAAAATTCTAAAGGCTAAGGTTGCAGGACAGAAAATCAACACACAAAAATCAATATTTCTATATGCTAACAACAACAATAAAATACTTAGGAATAAATTTACTAACGGTGGTGAAAGTTCTCTACACTGAAAACCACAAGACATTGATAAAAGAAATCTAAGAAGACACAAGTAAATGGAAAGATATCCTGTGTTCGTGTTCATGGACTGGAAGAATAATCATTGTTAAAATGTCCATACTACCCAAAGCCAGCTATAGATTCAGTTCAATGCAATATTTACCAATATTCCAATAGCATATTTTTAAAAATATAGAAAAAAACAATCCCAAGTAATGCAATCATTATTCTGAGGAGATATCTCAAACCTAAAGTTCACAGCAGCATTACTTACAATACTAAGACATGAAAATAGCCTAAGCGTCTACTAACAGATGAATGAATGAAGTTGTGAGATTGCCCTAACCAGTTTGGCTCAGTGGATAGAGCGTCGGCCTGTGGACTGAAAGGTCCCAGGTTAGACTCTGGTCAAGGGCATGTACCTTGGTTGCCGGCACATCCCCAGTAGGGGGTGTGCGGGAGGCCACTGATCGATGTTTCTCTCTCATTGTTGTTTCTAACTCTCTATCCCCCTCCCTTCCTCTCTGTAAAAAATCAATTAAAAAAAAGTTGTGATATATATAATATTATTCAGCCATATAAAATAAAGAAACCCTGCCATTTGTGACAAAATGATGGGTATTATGCTAAGTGAAATGTCAGACAGAGAAAGGCAAATGCTGTATGATCTCCCTTATATATGGAATCTAAAATATATCCCCAAACCCCAAAACAAAATACCAGATTCCTATGAGCAGACTGATTTGTGGGTATCAGGGGTGGGGTATAGAGGGTGCTGAAATTCAGTGGAGGTATTCAGGAGGTACAAACTTCCAGTTATAAGATAAATAAATACTGGAGATATAATGTGCAACATGATGGCTATTGTTAACATTGCTGTATGATATACATGTAAATTGTTAAGAGAACCCATGGACACAGACAGTAGTGTGGTGAAGGTCTGAGACAGGGTGCAGATGAGGGCTAGAAGGGGTCAATGGGGAAAAAAGGAGTCATCTGTAATACTTTCAACAATAAAGACTTAAAGAGAAAAAATTATACACACACACACACACGCACACACACATGAAAAAACATCTTTTTCTTTTGATTTGATATCTATGTGAGTGGTGGATATTAACTACAGTTGTTGTGATAAAAATTTCACAGTATATGAAGTGAAGGCATTTTGTTGTACACCTTAAACTTACACTGTGCTGTATATCAATATATCTCAATAAAACTGAAAAAATGAATTAAAAACAAAGTTAATAACTATCTTTACCTTTTTCCTTAACTTAATGACATTTAAATTTTAATGACCCATATCAATATATAAACCATTATAAAATTCTTTTATTATATCTTATTTTGTCACATATAAGACATTGCTTTTATACTTTTGTATATAGTCAATATATGGTTAGATTAACCCATGTAATTACCTATATCTTTGCTCACTACTACCCATTGTATCTCAGACCTTCCATCCAAGATCTTTTCCTAACTTAAATATATCACTTAGAATTTCCTTTATTAAAGGTCCTATTAAAATATATTTATATTAACTTGAAAGATAGTTCTGCTTGGTATAGAATCATCTCAGTACATAAAAGTCAATTTTCCACCATCTTCTGCTGTCATTATTATTGACTAGAGGCCCAGTGCACAAAATTTGTGCACTTGGCCAGGGTGGGGGTGTCCCTCAGCCTGGTCTGCACCCTCTCACAGTCTGTGAGCCCTCAGGGGATGTCTGAGTGATGGCTTAGCACTGCTTCGGAAGCAGGAGGAGCTGGAAGAACACTGACCACCAGAGGGCAGCTCCTGAGTTGAGCGTCTGCCTCCTGGTGGTCAGTGCACATCATAGCAACTGGTCGTTCTGCCATTCAGTCAATTTGCATATTAGCCTTTTATTATATAGGATAAGTTAATCTTAAGTGTAATAGCTATTTCTTTCTAGATAATGTGTTTTGTTCTTGTTTTCTTTTTCTCACTGACTGCTTTGATAATATTATTTTTGGCATTCTATAAAATAATTATGATGTGTCTAGTATGAATTTATTTTGTGTAGCTTGGTATTTGCCAGGAACCTAGGTCTTAAAGATTAATATCTTTCAACAATATTTAAAAATTCTCAGCTATTTTGTCTTTGAATACCGCCTCTTTCTCATTCCATTACTGTGTTCTGGAAGTCTAGTTAGAAATATATTAGATCTATCTATTCATCCTCCTGTCTCTGAACCTCTAATATTTATCATTTTATTGTCTTTTTGTACTACCTTATGAATAATTTGTATCTATCTACAATTTCACTGATTCTTTAGTTGTGCATTTTATGTTCTTTTGTTTATCGATATGTATTAAGTATCCTCTTCTAGTTTTCAGTTCCAGTGATTCTATTGCACTCTTGTTGAAATGTTTGATTGTTCTTTAGAGTCTCTTGTTCCTTGCTTATATTTTAAGCATTTTATAAACCTCTTTAACCCCTTTTAAAGCTAACTTATATTCTATGTGATGGTTTTACCTTCTATAGCCTGTGAGTCTGATTCTGATATTTGTTTTTTCCATGGGCTTTTACTTAGGGTGTCTTGTTTCTTTCTGTGTTTTGTAACACTTGATCACAAGATGATCATTTTCTTTGGACCTTTATATAAACAATTTTTTAAGGCCTGGATGAAAGCTGCATTCTTCCATATCTGAACTGATATTTCAGCTTTTCATTTTTCAGATTTTATAATTATTTTTTTAATTAGGACTACAAGACTCAACAAAGACCACCTATGGTTACAAATTCTCATGAGTTCATTTTTCCCCTCCACCCAGTGCAAAGGTTACTTATTATCTCCTTTTGTAAGACAGATTTAATTCTTTTTCAATCTTACATTCAGTATATGTGGAAGTCTCTTATAAGACTTCTTATCTTGGGCAAGCCCTAGTCATTATCTTTTTCTTTCCTCAACTCTTAGAATAATCAAAGTAGAAATTCAGTCTCCCAGAGTCTGGTAAAAATCCTCAGAGAAAAATTTGGCTGTCACTCATTTTCCTGAAGAATTCTTGATTTCACCTCTTTTTGGCTATGGATTCTTTACTATCCAGTAGTTCAGCAATGAACTTGAAAATATTATTTTTGTATTTTTCCTTACATTTTAATTGTTTTCATTGGGAGGGTCATTTAGGGTATCTAGCAAGACATACTGCTAGAAATAAAAGTCTCAGCCAACTTCTAAAATAATAATACTTCCTTCCTGTCACATATTTAACTGTGATATTAATACATTTCCCCCTGTTTTTTTTTTTATAGCGTTCCTGTGAGTCTCCAGTGAGATAGTGGATATCAAAGTGTAAGGTATAAATGGCAGTGGGTTGCTATTATAATGAACTGCAAGCCAAATTAGAGGTTTGGATTTAGGGGAAAGAGATTATAAATTTAAAGGAGAGAGAGCTCATTTCTAGTTGAGGCAATCAGACAAAACATCCTGGAGATTGCACTTGAGTTGAAACGTAATGGGTTGGAAGGATTTGCCTAGTCAGAAATGGAGAGAATTTCATATGAAGGTAATCACATAAACAAAGGCTAGTAGACTGCATTGCCTTATTTTGAAAGGGAGGCCTTTGATCTGGTCTCTTGTCCATTAGTACTTACCTAGTAGCATTGCCTATATGCTGGTTCCTGACTTAGATAATTAAAAAGTCCATACCATCCCCATCTCAGAGATTTCACAAACAGCCATAGTTGTCCACATTTATTATGGATAGGAGATATATTTAGCAGGGTTTTTGACCCATATAAAAATCTTCCAGGTACCAAATGGCCCAAGAAGCATTAGTAGAAATATACTCCCATCAAGATTGACAGGTATGTATGAATAGTAGGTAAGATGGCATACTTTGGGCGAAAGGCTGTTGTGGAACAATAAGCAATGAAATATTGGGTGTGCTGTCAAGGAGGCTGGTGATGAAACATTCACAAGTAGAGCAAATTATATCATTACTCTTTTTCATAATACAGATTCTAAAGTGTAGAGTAAGATTATAGGTTGGAGTTAGATAAAACTGGAAATTTGCAGATTGACAAAATTCTGGTTTTAGAAAAAAGTTTAACAGATTCCAAGAAGACACATTAGAGTTGGAAGAAACTAGCCTAGTTCTTATCTACCTTGATGTATAGATGGGAAGAATGAGGCCCTGAAGAGAGAAGGGGCCTGGTCACGTTTACCTGCTAGTCAGAGGCAAGAGCTGGTATATTGATTCCTGATACAATGCTCTTCCTCCTGCCTGCTTTATAGACAAATATGCTCAGAGGTTTTCTGAACATCTGGTGAACTGCTGTATGACAGGTACCTTTAACCAGAAACAGGAAAGAAATGCAAGACTTGGCAAAACTCTTGGGAGACTGTAGGGCTGGAGAATACCTTTTTTTTCCTCCCAATACAACTCTGAAATTTGGGGAGGAGGTGGCTGCTCTGAGGAGAACATTAGCTAATGTAAACCAGACATTGCCATCACTCCTAAAGTGGATGAATGTGAAGACAATTTCAATGTGATATCGTTCCTTCTTTATTGCTATTTATAATGGTGCCTGTTTTTTAGTTCCTTGGGCCTTTTTGCAAAGGCTGAGAAACTCAACCAGCTTTTAAAAAGAAAATATAGTGCAGTGATCAACATCGTAGACTTTTGCAAACAAACATACTTTAGTTTGAGCTCAGGCTTTATTACTTAGAAGTAACCTTGGGTCTGGGCCAAAAATAATATTGAGTCAGAGTCTTAGTTTCTTTATCTATATAATGGGAGTAATTGTGCTCAAATCATAGGGTTGATGTGAGGATTTTTAAAGACACAATATAAAGAGCTTATCTTTAGCATTTCTTGACACATAGTAAATGCTCAGTACATTTATTATTACTGTTAGAGGCCCGGTGCATGAAGTTCATGCACTTGGGAGATATTCCAGTCTGGCCTGTGCCCTCTCACAGTGTGGGAGCCCCAAGATTGATGGCTCCAAAGAGGTAGGTCCCACCCGTCTGGGGCTTCTTGATGGATTGCCTCAAAGAGGTAGGCCGGAGCTGGGGGTCCCACCTCAGTGGGGGGTGCTGGGCCGCAGGAACCCTGGCGGAAGCCATGCGGAGTAGCCGCGGGGCCCAGCCTCCATTGTGCGTGTGGCCACCTTTGATGGCGTGACAGCATGAGGACAACCTAGGCTGTTTTTTTTTTTAAATATATTTTATTGATTTTACAGAGAGGAAGGGAGAGGGCTAGAGAGTTAGAAACATCGATGAAAGAGAAACACCAATCAGCTGCCTCCTGCACACCTCCTACTGGGGATGTGCCCAAAACCAAGGTACATGCCTTAGACTGGAATCGAACCTGGGACCTTTCAGTCTGCAGGCTGACGCTCTATCCACTGAGCCAAACCAGTTAGGGCACACCTAGACTTTTATTAGTAAGATTCCCTTGACTCAACCTCTGTGTTACACTTTATTATATTCTTATACAATATATTTTGACATAGTTTCCATCTCCCAAAACTAATTGTGTTGCAATTTTATTCAAAATCCATAGTGATCTTAACTGGTATTCTGTATTTAGTTGTGAGGAATGGAGAATGATTTGTTGGTAATATCTTAAACATTAAATTTGGTGGTTAATTTTCTTAAAAGTGTACTATAGGAGGCCCATTTTTTTTTTTCCTTTTAATACTGTCAGTCTCACTTATATTTGTATTTGCTTACTTAAGTGGAAGAAAAAGGGGTGAAGTGATAGTTGTGTGCAGGAATTGCATATAACTCTGGAGGCTCCCTTGAAAGTATGTCACACATGTGATCATTATCTTTAATATGTGGCAACTGAGGATGATTGGACTACAGAAAAAATTCCACTTCTTCACAGGACACACAAGCTTTTCACAGTGGGCCTTATCTTCAATTCTTTGTACCAAAGCAGAAGCCATACTCTTTCCTGCCTCTTGGGAATTTATCTCTGCTCTTCTTTCTGGTTTGGTTGTCTGTTCAACTACCTTTCCTTCCCATGTAATTTCATCTCATTGTTCAAGGCCAAAGTCTGATGTCTTCTCCTCTAGGAAAATGTAATGTTTTCTCTTCTTCTCCAGCATTTTTTTGAATTCTTGTTTGGATGAATGAATGGATGAGGCCCCCACAGCCACAGAGCACCAATTTGGCTGGCTCCACACAGCTTGCACTACCTCTTAAGATGATGCTACTGCTTTTCTCTTGGATGCCCTGTTTGTTATCCAGGAGCCTCACACTAGTGTCGGCCCAAAAAGGTCATGGCAGGTATAGATGGGATAGCATACTGTCACCACAAATGCTCTTGAACACATTCCAAGAATTGTACTAGATCCTGAGGTCTTTGATGGATTGGTCTAATGTGAGAAGCCTGAGACTGGAAATTAGAAGATTCCATGCTTTCCATATAGACTTAGGGTCACTAACTATTCAGGAGCAGGTTTGGGGCCATTAACTTCATTATGCTGAGCCTTAGTTTTCTTTTCTGCAAAATGGGCTTAATCCATGACCTGTCTGCCTCTTCAAAATGTTATGAAGTTCAAGTGAGATCATGTGTTCTGAGAATTGAAATACTGACAAGAATTTTTATGCCTCTGCATTTACTCTGGGATAAAGGAAAAACTATAGTATAATACATAGGCCCTCACTGACTTTATTTGTGTCTCCTTTTCTACCATCCTCTTTCACAGTCACACCCTTCTTTAAACATTTCCTTCAGGCCAAACTATTTGTAGTTTTCCTTAAAAGACTGCCATCTCTTGCATAAAAATGAATTGCCATTTTCCCCACCTCAACTCCATCTTCATCCAACCTGGTTTACAACCTAGACTTCTCTAAGAAGCCTTACTTGAAATCCTCACTAGGCTATGTTAGGCATCTTTCTTTTGCACTCCAATAAGACTTTGAACTTCTGTAACTATTACATTATATAGCACTCATTACATTATATTACAATTATATGCGTCTTTGTCTCTTCCACTAGACTGCAAGTTCTATGAGGACAGAGACCATGTTTGTTTTGTTCCTTTGTGGGATACATAGTGATTGCAAAAATAAATGAGGGGATGTTTGGATATTGTGCCCATGTGAAGAGTTCTTGCAGTCTTTTTAAAAATATATATATATTTTATTGATTTTTTACAGAGAGGAAGGAAGAGGGATAGAGAGTTAAAAACATCAATGAGAGAGAAACATCGATCAGCTGCCTTCTGTACACCCTCTACTGGGGATGTGCCCGTAACCAAGGTACATGCCCTTGGCTGGAATCGAACCTGGGACCTTTCAGTCTGCAGGCCAACACTCTATCCACTGAGCCAAACCGGTTAGGGCTCTTGCAGTCTTTTGAAGTGGTGTGGTTCTCCTAAATGTCAGTCCAACCTTGGCATTATCCCCTCTTGGCACAGTGTGTAAGTATCAAAAGAGCTTGCTTCGAGGACAGGTATCACTGCCCAAGGAATGTGTCTCTCAGCATCTGCTTGCCCTGCCAGCCTGTTTTCTGGTCTGATATTTGAAGTGACCTAGTGGGGTTAGAGGGGAATGTTTTCATATAATCTGGCTTAAGTCAGCTTATTTGGTATAGTTTTGCTGGTTGGTAGTCAGACCAAATTCCCCAAATAGCCTTATCCTTGCTTGAAGCACCCTGGGAAAGAAATTGAGGGAAGATGGGGAAGTTTTGGCCTAAAAAATGGTGACATAAGAATCTGAGGATTTGAATCATCTGCATCTGCCTGTTTTCTCAAAAACTAGGTTTTCATACTTAAGTGTGCTGTTTAAATGTTCTGTTTAAATGTTTCTCATTGCTTCTGCAATTCATACTGTATCACTTTCAAAAATTCTTTTCTCTCAACCTTTCTTGTAGTTGCATGCAAAAAACAAAACAAAACATAAACCTCTGGGCGTGGATCATAGGTGAAGTAGGTGCTGTGTATGGAGTAGAGAATCCTTGGGCTCAATATACGGAAACCACAGATAAGAAATGGAGGTTCTCTCACCAGGACACTGAGCCAGTATGAAAGTGGATAGTAGAGGTGCTTATGTGCTCTGCCAATGTACCATGCCACCTGTAGGCACATAAAGTGACCATGAGCTGAATATTCTAGGACTAGTCCCTTGTCACAGGTCCTAATTCACAATAACATTAAATAAGTTTTTTGGCCTTGTTTCTTCATGTGAAGAACAAAAACTTGGGGTTAGGAGCTAAGACCCCTTCTAGTTCTAAAAGGAAACAAAAATAAATCAAAGCTTAGCCCAATATTGCCTTAGGGGTGGGTGTGATAGGCTGTAGTCCCAGATGGGCCTGGCCAAAGCTATTAATAGACTGTAAACTCACTGAAAGCATGGACTGTGACTTATTTAATTCTTACTTATCTCTGTTATTTATGAGATCATTGTTGAGGCTTTTCCCCACCCATCAAGGGGTTGACAGCATCTATTACACAGAACTCAATTGTCTTTTTGACCCTGTAGGTGTTCAGTACATTTTTGTTGAGTACAAACATGTAGTTTCTAGTTTCAGAATTACATGTCCTAATGGTGGGCCCTTCTCTGTGGACCTCTCATAGTGGACCCATGCTAGAGTACATTGCAGCCTTGAAACATTGCTCAGCCTCCTTACCTGTGGGCTGTGAGCACTGAAGGGGGTTGTTGAGTGTGAACAACAAACAAAAAACTTAATGTTCTCAGGATAGCAAATGGCCCTTTCTTTTCCCATTTATATCATGATTAGGAAAGATGATGCTGTTTGCAGTACCATGGTGTCCACATTGGAAGAGGCTTCCCATATCATCTAGTCCTTTTTCATACCTTCAGACAGACTCATTTCATATATGAGAAAACTAAGGTCCAGGAAAGGAAAGCTGGTTTCCAAACATCTTATCAGCAGGTCAGAATCATAGTTATACACTAGCTCAGTGGTCAGCAAACCGTGGCTCACGAGACACATGCAGCTCTTTGACCCCTTGAGTGTGGCTCTTCCACAAAATATCATGTGCAGGCGTGCACGTACAGTGCGATTGAAACTTCGTGGCCCATGCGCAGAAGTTGGTTTGGGGCCTGGACGAGTCTATTTTGAAAAAGTGGCTTTAGAAGAAGTGGGGGGTGTTGGTCAGGCCAGTCGGGCAATGGGAGACGCGGCGCAGGTGGGCCACCGGATACGCAGCACAGGGAAGGTACATTGTTTTGAGGTACGTTCGCTGAGGTTTACCCCTTCCAACTCTCCCATCCACACTCGTCTATCTGAAGCAAGTATACAAGATGAGTGTGGATGGGAGAGTTGGAAGGGGTTGACCTCAGAGAATGTACCTCGATCACATTGAGGACGTTTTTAGCAAAGGCCAGTTTAGGAGTACCCTAGTTAAGTTAATAACAATGTACCTGCCTATATAGTTTAAGTTTAAAAAATTTGGCTCTCAAAAGAAATTTCAATTGTTGTACTGTTGAAATTTGGCTCTGTTGACTAATGAGTTTGCCGACCACTGCACTAGCTCATATATAGGACTCTTGCCTCCAGGCTCTTTTTAATCCACTAGCTGTTCTTATCTCCCTGACCTGTGTGCTTTGGTACTCCTTAAAAAATCTATGGGGGATGCTAACTACCTTTTTAATTAAGGCAGGGTCTGATCAGTAAATGAAACCAAGTAGAGTGGCTGTTAGGTCACTGGTCGTAGGTCCAAGAGAAAAGAATCTACACATACAACCCACAAAACTACATATTCTCTTGCAGAAACACACACAAACATACATGCTACGAATCTTTTGTTTGCTTCTGTCCATAAAGCACTGTTTGCAGGGACATGTTGAGAAATCCAACCACTCTGAGTTGATCAGTGAAACACATGGCTCAATAAGGGATCACTCTTAGGGATGCTGGCATTTAAATAGGGAGCAAAGCCAGAGAAATAAACCCAACAGCTAGGCTACATACATTCTTACTGAATCCCCAACCCAGTCCAGTTGAGAGGCACTGTGACAACCCCTATTATAGGTTGAGGACACTAAGGCATAAAGACTTTTCATATTATTCCTTAATATATCTGTTATATGACATTGACGGCCTGTATCTCAAGTCCAGAAATTCATTTTGGGATCTCATAACTATCCACACTGAAATGAGATAGGAGGGGAGCTTACTTGAACTTTTGAAAACCCAAAAGATTGATGGATCAAATTTTACCTGGGTGGTCAAGGATTATATGACCTCTGCAAAACAGTGAGGATGTGAACGTGCCTGTTCCTTATCTGAAGCTTGACAAAAACTGGGGTTGAAGCCCATACCCATTTTATGCTCTTACAAAGATAAGGATGAGGGTGAACAGCTAGATTTTGTGTGGCTTTTTTCTGGCTGACAAGCTTAGGGTTTTTTATGAGAGATTATAATGGGACACCAGTGTCTATTTGTGCTTTCTAGCCTAGACCCTTTGATATTTTAGTTGTCCCAAGTCAACCTATGTTAAGGCCACCACAGGTCAAGTTTATAACCCCTGTGCAAAGATTAAAAATTTATGTATATGAAAATGAAAGTAGCATAAGAGGTCACTGGGCATGATACCAACTCTTGACTTCAATAAAGACAGACAATAAAAACAGCTAATTAAAGGAACTCTGTTGACATTCATCTGAAATTTTAGCTTGTTTTATGCTTTAACAAATTAACAATGGTGATAAGAGGACATTAGCAGCTTTTCTAGAGTCTCTTTGTTAACAACAACTAGAGCCTGCAGCTACAACAGGGGCTGTAGCCAAGTTTTGGCTGGCAGACCAGCAAGCCAATATTTTATACAATGGATGATACTTCTGAAAGCAAAGACAGAGACAAACCAAGAGTCACACATGCATTACAACAAATGAATTTCTGTCATTTTTAATCATATTTAGAGCAACAAAAGATTCCACGATTACAAAAGAGAACAGAACACTAGCAGTTGGGGCTGGTCCTGCTGCCCAGTGGAGGCCAAGTGCCGCTGTGAGAACTGAAGCCCCATTAAAACAAGTTTCAATCAAAATTAATGTTTCTTTTGAAAAATCTTTATATGATGCTTTCTCTTTTTCTTTATTTTCCCTCAATATTTAAATTAATTCTTACATCTGGTTACATAGTCTGCTCCCTCCTGCTGCCAAATTAAGCTCAAGGACAGCACAAGAATGTCATGTCGAGGCACTCCCTAACCAATGTTCCAGTCTAGGAGAAAGCAGAAGGGTGTCACTAAGTTCTGAAGGGACTCTCTTTTAGCTTGAGCCATCCCAAAGGTGACTATTCTCATCACCTGAATGGCTTATGGGATAGGCCAACCCCGCAGGCACTTCATTGCCATAGAGTGAGCACCAAGGACCAAGGTTGGAAAAAACTGCAAGCTTGCCTTTTCTGCTGTGCAGGAAACATAGTCCAAAAATATGAAGCATCAGTCAGAGAGGGCACCACCAGAGAAGCAGCAACATATCATAATTTTCTTTTCTTTGGGTATGTGTGTGTGTTCCAGTCTTTGGTGGCCAATGGAATCTGCAGCTATATGACAGTCTTGTTAAGTAGTGCATGTGGGAACTATTTTAAGCCACAAGGGCCACTTAGTCCATAGCTTTTAATTTAATTCCATAAGAGGCTGAGAGACAAGTGGGATACAGAATGGAACCAGCACCCCTGCTATACTGAATTGGGGTTGGAAACCAATCAATACATATTATGGACTTTCTGGGCAAACCAAATGGGGATAAATTGAAACTGAGTCAAAGGGTGTTCTACCTTTAAAAGTCTACCTGCTAAATTCAAATACTTACCATTTACTTTGGTGGGTGGTAATATTGCAAGTGTTTTGTTGCCTCAGCAGAAGTGTCTGAAGAGGGGTGAATAACGTGATTTTTTCTGCCTTCACCTAGAAATGGTTAAGAGTTGGGAGGCTTTGAGCAATAGACCCCAGTGTCAATCTCTTAATTGAAGAAAAATATCCTTACCTATGGGCAGAGACAGACCAGTACCTACAGAGATATAACTTATAGTACATTGACAATTTTTTAACAGATAAAAACACATTTCCATTGTCAAAATCTTTACAGAACATATCCAAAACCATAATTAAAGTACACAGACACCCAGTAGCAAGAGCACCTCAATTACAGGTGAGTAAATTATGTGAAAGACAGAGCACTTGCTCCAGGTTCCCAAGTGCAGTAAATTGCCCTTTTTTCACAAGGATGATGAAAAACAAAGATGTCTTTCCTTCTTCCAAATGCTTAGGTCCCATTAGGGGGCCAATGACTAATCATTTTAATGGACCTTTGGCCCCAAGCCTGGGCCTTCCCCAGTCAGTTCCAATGAGTTTTCACCACCCTTTAAACATTCATCAGTCTTGGGCTAGTAAAGTGCAATATATCATGTACCATACCGCTTCCCCACCTCTGCTCCTTTGCAAGGCCTGGGAATCAGGCCCTAACAGGGGCAGTGATCTCTTAGTTATCTGATCAACCCAGGTGACTTTTATGTTTTTATAGAGCTTCCAAAATGGAACTGCAGCCTCTCTCACAAGTACATGGTATGAATTGTGACCTGGAACCAAATATAAAGGAGCAGAGAAAGGTAAAGCTATCAAAACACATTATATCTATGTTTATAATTCAATTTTGAAACATGGATACAAATACTCATGTACAATATATTTCAACCTTTTGCCTTAAACTGAAGAGAACTTTTTTGTGTCTTCCAAAGTGGGAAGAAATGAGGATTCCTGCCTGCTGTCCCTCTGGTGCAAAATCTAGTCCTTTAAATGCTCTCTTTATCAGCAAGGATTCACATCTCCAGATAAACTACCATGGGCACTAGCAAACAGAGTGGCCAATACAGCTCCATTTCCAACCATGCAATTATGGACCTTTAAAAAATTGCTGAACAACTAGTGGAGAAAAGGAAAGCTAGTTCTCCTTATAAAATCTCTTAGTTAAGAACCCATAATCCCAATTATTTTTTTTCAAAATTATCTTCTACTCTTCTAAACATGTATATTGTGTGTGTGGGAAACCCTCAGAACTCTTATAAGTCAGTCCTTTAGTCTGTCTTTGGATAGCTTACCAAAGAGGCACCAATGTTTACTCCCTCCCTGCCCTTAAAAATTTTGGTATCTTAGCAGATACAGTGTAATCTTTGGTTACATAATGTGATGCTCTTAACTCTTTGTCTTTTTTAAAACATCTTTCAAAGATTTTCAAAGAGATTAGCGATGAGAACAGAACTGCCTATAAAAGGCAGCAATGAGAACATAACTATCTATAAAAGAAATTGCACATGCAAAATGGCTTATTTTGACTTTAACTTTGGGATTTGATCCTGTGCTTTAGCATTCCTGATTCTCATGACTCCCTATAGGGGGTTGAGCATGAAGGCCATTTCCTTGGCTCAGTGACCTTTCATTTGGGCAACTGGCACAGGATAATTAGTAGTCAGCCACTTGTTTTCTCATGGCCATGCAGGAAACATGCAGGCATAGTTACTGAGTTGTCTGGAAAAAATATTATAAGGCGAAACCCTGGAACAAGGTTGGGAAGGGGTTAAAGGCAGTGGCTTGGGCTTTTGTACTCTGTTAAATATCAAGGGAGAAAAGAGGTCAAGGCCATGTCTGTGCTGTGCTAATGAAACAAACAGGAGCTACTTGAAGCTCAAAGTTAGGTCATTTGTGTAATTGGTAGCATCATGTGGATGGTAGAACTACTTTCTCTTAAAGTACAAACAGAATTATTCTTGCTATATATGCATATGTACATTTAGAAATAAAGGATGGACAGAGAGGAACTTTAGCATCACCACATTATTTCTCAAACCTGAACTACTTAAAGGACAGAGGGATGGAAAGAAACATTTTTTCTTTTTTAGTGCCAGTGAACATATATAAAATATATATGTATTACTGATTTTCTTTTTCAAAGATATGACAGAATCCTTTAACATATATTTCTCATTAAAAAAAAAATAATGAGCTTTCCAAGAATGATGACACTGTTTGTGGCATAGAAAATCAATGGAACGTAGAATCCAACCCTCATTTCAGCTCAGACACTAAGCCTGGGCAAACTGCCCAATGAACAAAAGTTGAAATTGCCACAGAATTCTTTTATTTGACCACAGAGTTTGTGACCCTGGCAGCGGTCTGCTGCCCACACAGACAAGACCTTCTCCTATGGTGCTCCCTTTTCTTTTCTCTTCCTAACTCTCCATCCCCATTGAACACTGCAAACCTCTTTAGAAATAGCCTCTTTGGAGATAGTGACTTGTCTGATGAGTGATCTTCATCTTCCAGCTCACCAGGTGAGTGGATCTTATTGGCCAATCCTTTACAGGTGAGCACAGTGTACCAACCACATCAACACTGTTTGTAGAGTGCATGCAAAATGAGACTTCTGCCAATTACATTGGCTGAAACATCAATGACCAATAGAAAGCATAAATTCCCCTTTCAACTGTGAGAGAACAAAGCCAAGCTAAAATACTTTTTCTCATAGACTCCCCAGTGCAAAAGCAGTAGGCCTAAAGCCTTGTGTAGGCTGTTTTCCCTATTCTTGCCATTCTGAGATTTGGAGTAATCCAGTTGTTGCTGATTTTAATTACACTGATTTTTGGCTTTCACAAGTGAAAACATACATATTCATAAGGACAAGAGTCACAATTGAGAAATCTCTAATGATGAAAAATTTGATAATCAGGAAATGGAAAGGAGAGAGAGACTCTAGTCTTTACAAGAAGAGGTATTAGAATGATAATATCAAATCCATGTACCACAAAAAGAGAAGATCATTTCAAAACAGATGTAAAGAAATTATTAAAATGTAATCTAGTTTAACTGAAAAGAGTGGTGTATTTTTTTTTCTGTTTAAAATAGCAAAAAGTGATCCTGTGAACTTATAAAAGCCAAATGGTGTAATAACAAAGAAAGCCAGAATTTGTCTATCTTACGCCAGAAAGACAACCTGCCAGTATTAGTTTTATCCAGCAATCTTGGATTGGTATATCACCCATCTTAGGTTCCTCTCTCCCTTATTATTTAAAGAAACTGTTTTTGCAAGTTCTTTTGGCTATTAATATCAACACAGAAATCAGGGGAGGAAACCCATGTAGATCATATCAGATCACACAGAAACTATCTTCTCAACAAGTAAAGTGAACCAACTGAAATGGGCATCTTGTTGACTGGCTTCTAATTCCTTGAGTTTAGCAGATGAATTAAAGAGCTAAGTGAGGAGGCTATGGCCAAGATGAGAAAGTAGTTGGGCATTCCCTCTTCACTTGGGATTAGGGAACAAAGTCAACAGAATAGAGGTGTGCCAAATGTCTATATGAAACCAGTGTCCCAGGAACACACCCTGAGTTCATGGGTGGCAGCCCATTGGAGCCACACCAACCAGAACTTTGAAAAGAGGCCATGGTCCTGTCATCTCAGTGTTTCAGCTTCCCTCTGACTGACAGGCAGCAACATAGGTGGGGAGTCTGACTGAGTATGGTCAAAGTCAGAGCACATAATCAGCAGCAGAGGAGGAAGAGGAGTAAATTCACCAGATGGTACCCATCTGGCTTTAAACTTTGCCTCTTAATTTAGTAGTCAGTCTCCTCTTGCTTTCTTCTCTCTTCTTCCCATGACTTCTGCAGGTGAATATGCTGAGTGGCAAGGAGAGCATTTACAGGGTTTCTGCTTCTAGCGCCCCATTCTTCCCAGCCTGGTAACTGAATGAATTTTCTCTTTAACCCCAATATGGGTTGCCCCCTTAGCTGCACTGAAGGAGAAAGTGGGCATTTCTCCACTTGGTAGGAAGGTACCATCTCTGGGGGACAAAAGCAAGTCGCCAAGCTTGTCCAATCTATTGATGCCTTCTTTCCAGTTTGTCTAAGGGATGAAGAGAAGATCTTGTAGTTGATGAGAGATACTTGGTAAGAAGTCTTTGAGTCTACTGCATTTAGAAATAAATGTTAAATCTGCTGCTTATTAGCCTTCTTTGTGACGGAGGCTCTTAGCAAAGAGTCTGTGAACATGTCTAGAGAAGTGGGAAAATTTCACCACTGTTTTTGGTGAAATTCAAACCCACAAAACAGTGAAGGAGGGTGGAGGAACCTTCAGCATGGAATCAGGCTAAAAGCATTCAGGTCTTTTAAAGGTGGGGGCAAGGAAGGATTAATTCTTCAATGTCCTAAATGGAGAAGAGCCAAATCACCACTTCCTTTTCCTCTAACTCCAGCCCCAAGTTCCTCCTTGGCCCATAAATGGGAAAGCAGACCTGGATCTGAATGGGGCCTTCCAAAAAATCAGATCTCTCTTCTCTTTCTTGCTGGTCTTACTCTTTAGTGGAAGTGGCCAAGTTTTTGGCTAAAGAGAACATTTGTTCAAAGTTCTTAGAAAAGCTATTGAAAGTCAATTTGAGCATGGAGGCAGAGGGTGAGAGAAAGAGATTGGAGTGGGGGAGGCATTCACATGCAGACAAGTTTTTAAATAAGAACACTTTCAGCACAATGAATTGCACTGCAGTTGAGCAGTCTAGACCTCAGGGACCAAGACTGTGAACAGATATTGGTGATTTAGCTGTCCTCTTTATCCTGTCTTAAATCTGTCTCTCCCCTTCCCCAAGTCAGTTCTGGGGCCATCCTGCCCTCTAATGGAAAAAGCTTTTTGCAGAAACTCTGGGGGGGAGGGTTTTGAAAAATAGCAATGACTCCCCATGGTCTTTTAATGCTCACCTTATTCTAGTCACTGTTAGCGTCTTTGGGGATTTGTTTGTTTTTATATTTTTGAAAGGAAAAAATATCCTAGCAAGTTTTTTTTTTTTTTTTGGTTTTTGTTTGTTTGTTTGACTTTTGGTTTTCCCAGATACTCTTAGCTCCGTAAACTTCCCGTGGCACTAAGTGAGTAAACATTTGTGTGGCTGGCACACAGCACACTGCTATAAACAAGCACAACTTGACACTGGTCCACATGAGGATCATCACAGATTTAAAGAAATATAACACCATTCAAAACACAGATAAGAGACATTCATTGCAGAGAGCAGAGTCTGAAAGTGCCATGGGAGGGTCAGATGGGGAGGTGGCGGGGGAAGAAAGAAGGAAAATAGAAAAAAGTCTGGCAAACAGGATTCAGGAACATCTTCTCGACAGACTACACATCAATAGAGGAAATTCCCCAAGGCACAGAAGAGAAATAGTGCAGAGTTATAACAGGCAGAAGATATCTGAAAAGGGGAGTGAGGTGGGGTGAGGAAATGGGGGCTTCCAAAGCTTCATTGAGTGTGGAAATAGATGGGCTTGACTTTTCCAGAAAGGATCTTGGGTACTTGCACAGAGATGATCTCTGCCATCATTTCTGGAAAGTCCACGCTCACCATGTGTGACTTGATTAGCAGGTCAAAAGTGAACTGGTGCAGCTCTCGTGCAATCTGTAGGGGGGACAATAAGAGAGGGAGGAAATAAGAAATAAGGGTTGACAAAGAGTTGACTTCTATCAGGCTCTTACTCCCACCTTTGCTTTTTCTCCTTCCCTATTCTTGGTCATGTGTGTGTCTGTATGTGTGTGTGTCTCTGTGCGCGCATGCACTCTAAATGACCTCCATGGAATCACTGAGGGTTCCTAAAAGATCTCTTACACCATTGTAAACTCTCTGACTCAGGACTAAGTATTGCTCTTCCCCAGGGCT
>NW_006298687.1:114134-119214 GCF_000327345.1 Myotis davidii | reverse complement strand
AAAAATACACACACACACACACACACACACACACACACACACACACTCAGAAACACAAACAGTGTATGCACAAAAACTCACACTCATGACTCAAAGAAGAGGGGGAAAACATCCAGGTCTGTTTTGTCTGCCCAGAGAAGTTATCTGGTCTAAGCCCATTCCCTGAGTCCCAACTGCTCTGTTCTCAACTCCTCCACCTCTTTCACAACATCCAGCTGGGACATTGTGACCTGTGTTCATTTCTTCTCCATTGCATTTTCTTCCTGGACCACACTCAAAGTAAGAGGAGTATGGAAGCACCTCCCAACAGGTGGTGCCAGACCCTAGAAGAACACACTATCATTTGGCTCTATCAGGCAGCTCTCCCTGACAAGGCACCCTCCATCATTTGCTTACAGGCTGCACAGAATCCAGGAGCTTGGTGAGCTGGTAGAAGCGCCTTGAGCAGGATGTGGGATTTTTTCTCTTGCATGCAATGATACGATCAAGTTCCTTGATGTAGTTCATTCGAAGTTCATCAAAGAATTTTTGATTTTTCAGCCCATCCACTGGAACTGATGTGGGATGAAGACAGAATGGGGAGGGGAAGCATGCCCACAAAGGAGCATTAGATAAAGCACCAAGTTTTCTGGCCACAAACTTGACACCCACCCCACAGGGAGGGAACCATCTACTTGATTTCCTGCAGCTGAAGTCTGTATGTCTGGGGCCTTCAGTTTGCCAGAAAGGTCTTAGGGGAAAGGCTAGATGGACCCAACTTGAAGAGCATCAAATACATACAATGTGCTTAACCTTTCCTTTTTCTAGTCTTCTTATCACATTTCTTAGGACCTATGATTTTACATTATCCACAGAGTAGTTCTGATTTAGACAATTAAAACACATAGCTTTGAATACCAAATTTTGACTCATTTATCAGCTAAAAAAGCATTCTGCTTAGAAGAGACATTGTAGAAACATTTTTGGATGCCAAATAAACCCTGTCTGAGTTATTTACATAGACCTTCTCTTGTTGGCAGGGGAGGAAGTTCTTTCTAGGAGGCAGTCCCTTCTGTCCTGCAAGAAATATAAGGTAGGCCTTGCCTGATTCTATGGTAGAAGTATGGAAAACTTCAGAGGTCTGCCAAAAGGTTTTATCCCAAAGAGAGGATCAGGATAGGTAGAAATCTAATGGAGGATGAATTTTAGCAATGAAATTGGTCTTTATCTATGAAATTTATCCTTGTTAAGCAAAATGATGCTAAGGGAGAATGGAGTGGGAAGGGTGAAAACGAAAGGGAAATGTCCAAGAGCTGATAACTCTTTAATGAAAAAAGCAACTGTTCTCTGAGCCCCTAGGCCCCCAAGGACATTCCCTACCCCTCCAGGCACTTACTAATGCTGAAGAGCAGCAGTGCCTTCATGCATAGGAATTCCTGGGGGGTGATTTGGAGCCATCCAAATTCTTGAGAGAGGTGCCTCATTCGGACACACTGGCTGTACATCCGGGACTTATGCATACGGTACCTGAGAAAGAGACACACAGAGGAAGGGGAGAAATGAGGAAGGTTTATAACAAGTCCAAGAAAATGTCTCTCGTTGCTCTCCCCTCGCCAGGTTCTCCAAGAAGAGCTTGGTGTTCCTCTTGTTAGTACTTCAATGTCAAGAAACAAGGTTGATATTCCCCCCACTAAAAAAAAAAAAAAATAATTCCTGACATCCTGATAACTACTCATCTCTCCTGGTCAGGATATGGGTAAACACATGGAAATTCCAGGTTCCTGTGTCCCTCCTGTTTCCTGAGACAGGGAGAGGCAAGTCTAACCAAAATGGGCCAGGCACATGGTCTCTCTGACTACATTTTCAATAACCTAGCTACATCCAGAGCCAGAACAAGCCTTCCAGGTATCACAACTTGGAGATTTTATAGGAGACAGAACTTAGAAATCAAGTCTTAAAGTAAGGATACCAAGATTCTTAAGTGACTATAGTAGTAGTTCATCTTGTCAATTTCCCTGCCTCTTGTCTTGAATGCCATTTCCCATACAAAAAAATTAAGTATTTATTTAAATGCTCCTAAGGAAGGAGATTCACCCATTGTCCCTTCAAAATGAGTTCCAATGTTTATCAAATCATCCAGGAAGTGTTTCTGAATGTTCAATGTAAAGGTCTCCTGCTGAGGAAGAGCTTAACCCTCATATATTGGTTCCTCCTTACTACAGTTTGGGAGTTACAAACAGTGTGAGCTGTTTTCATTATAGTGACTTGTGAACAGATCATCACATTATCACCTATAACTTATATGGGGAAGTGGCTAAGCTTCTTATGGGAAGCAAACTCTCTTTTCCATGACTGTCTATAGCAGTGATGGTGAACCTTTTGAGCTCGGCCTGCCAGCATTTTGAAAAACCCTAACTTAACTCTGGTGCCGTGTCACATATAGAAATTTTTGATATTTGCAACCACACACATGTCATAGGTTCACCATCACTGGTCTATAGCAAGCCTCTAAGAGAAAATACGGCATCCTCTAGCTGGTAGGCATTCTTGGTTTTTGGCACTCCATAAATTGTGTGAGAGAGAGTATCTTGTGGAAAAAGTAAAAGGAATGTGACACCCACTTAAGTGGTAAGGAAAAAGACCTCCCAGATTGTGACTGAAGGTTGTGGTTTAATATTTTGGTTCCCAAACCACTAGCATAGTCCACAACCTGAGTATCTCTGGCACTAGGTGGATGGAAGCTCAACACTCTCAGAGAAATTTTGGTTGGCCTGAACAAAGGGGGAAGGAGGTGGATGGTGTAGAAATATTCAATTCTGACTGGAGCACAACTGGAAAGAAGTATTTAGGTAGTAGCACAAGTCAATTGACCAAAACACTGTTGCTCCAAGCTCTTTCAATATAGAGAATTTTTAAATAACACCTGCTGACTCTGGGGCCTGGATCTATTCTGGTCTTTATTGTACTTTCAGGACTCTGTTGATAACAATGCTGCAGTCTTTTTACCTACCATTGATATCGTGCTCCTGGCATGCAGGACTGCTGTAACACTGCTACAAGCCCCAAGAACAGAGAAATTAAGGAAAGATGGGGAGAAAGGCAACAGAAGAAATTCAGAAAAGATAGGAACAGAAAAGGGAGAGAAAGGGCAAAAAGAATAAGGAAATAGTTAAAGGGAGAGTAGAAGGTAGGGAACATGGGGTCAAAAATGGAATTCAAGAGAGCAGAGGTAGGTGGGAGTAAAGGAGGGGAAATGAAAATTGGAGAACACTGAGCATGGTGCCTGGCAATTCTTAAGTGCTCAATAAATTACATATAGGAAGGTGCCATTATCATACTATTCACCAACAGATGAGAAGAATGAGATTCAAGGAAGTTAAGTAATTTACCAATGGTCATACAGGTAGGCTTCAAGCTCATTACCCTTATATGTGTTTCCCAAAAAGGTCAGGAACAAAAAAAAAATGCAGGGCTGATGATAGGGTTTGATATAAGAGAAATCAGCAAATGGTTTGGCTCAGATTCCTTGTCTCTCTCTTTGGGCTTCAGTCTCCATATTACTAGTACCTTAATGAGGCTAACGACAATTAGTGTTTTTCAACTAGAGAGTTACTGTCTCCATATTGGGTGCTAAAATGTGTTTAGACTGTCACAGTGACTGGAGTTTTATTTGGTATATAGTGGACCGGTACCAGGAATGTTAAACATATTCCAATATGTGGGAACTTCCTGTGCAATGAAAAAGTATTCCTCCAAAAATGTCAACAACATCCCTGTTGAGAAACATTGGTTTAGATGATATTTTAGGAATTGCAAGAGCTCTAGCATAGTGGGTTCCTATGAGAAGAAGGAGACAGGGGGCACCTATTGTTTCAGGAGCTCTGGGGCTTGATGTATTTAAGACCATGTGGGTAGTCCTGTGGTATCTTTTTTCTGGGTGGGGGGGGCAGTAAAAGCATTTATTTTCATTTTTTATTTTTTTAGATCTTTATTCTTGAGAGTATTAAAGATGTTTCGCGTATCCTCCCCCATAACCCTCCTCCACCCAGATCCAGATCCTGCCCTACACCAGGCCTTCACCATAGGTCCCTGTGTAAAGCAAATGTGCATATAAGTTCTTTGGTTAATCTCTTCCTGCCCCTCTCACTCCATTGCACTGAGATTCATTAGTCTGTTTCATGTTTCCATGCCTCTGGTTCTATTTTATTAATCAGGTTATTTTGTTCATTAGATTCCTTGTTGTTTCATTTTGAATTTTAGATTCAATTGTTGATGGATATGTATTTATTGCTATTTTATTACTCTTATTTTGATTTCTCCTCCTCCTCCTCCTCCTCCTCCTCCTCCTCCTCCTTCTCCTTCTTCTCCTTCTCCTTCAACATTTAACATTTTAAGTAATACTGGTTTGGTTTTGATGTACTCCTTCAGCTTTTTCTTGTCTGTGAAACTCTTTATCTGACCTTCTATTCTAAATAATAGCTTTGCTGAGTAGAGTAATCTTGGTTGTCAGTTTTTGCTTTTCATCACTTTTTTTTACTACAATTATAAAATTTTATTAAAATGTTTTTTATATTTATATTGTTAATTAAATGACAATGGTTCCTCATAAATTCTGAACAGAGAATTATGTTCCATTAGTCTCTGCTCAGACTGCTTATTAGCCAACCAGAATAGTTGATATCTTCTTCTCACACAGTCAGGTAGTTGATGTTAAAGTTGGCTGATGATACTGGTTCCTTTGTATACCTCCGGGGTTGCTGAAAGAAGAAAGTTCTCAAGAAGTTTACAATTATATTGAGGATATTTCAAGGTGGTAATTTTCTTGGGGGCACTTTTAAAGAACTGCAATAATTTAAAAAATCCCCTGCTTTTGACCTTTAGTTTCTTTCTTTATTTTTTTCTGTTCATCAAATTATTTATTCACTTAATTTTTAGATTTACTTGTTGATAGATGTGTATTTGTTGTTCATAGTTTGTAACTTTACCATTTTCTTCTTCTTCCTCTTCTTAAAGAATACCTTTCAGCATTTCATATAATACTGGTTTAGTGGTGATGAACTCCTTTAACCTTTTCTTATCTCTGAAACTCTTTATCTGACCT
>NW_006298687.1:102837-113329 GCF_000327345.1 Myotis davidii | reverse complement strand
CGGCTCTGACCACTGGGCACACTGGCTCCTGGATCTCTAAGGATTTGCTAATCTAGCCTCTTCTTGAGGCTATCCAGCAGAAGCCAGCTGTGACTCAAGGCAAGTTGTCCTGGGGCCTTGGGACAGCTGCAGTTTGTTAGGTAATTATCAGATTGCAGAGGGCCAGGCCTTTCATATGCAAAAGCTTCATGGCTTGGGCAGGGCAGGGTCCCAGGGGATCAACAGGGCAGAGCGAGCAGTTATGGCTGCTCTCAGTCCTGCCCTCAGAGGCCCTGTTTCTCAGTGTCCTGGCAAACACCCCCAAGATAAAGCTGCCTTCGAGTTCCGACCAATGCCAGACAGTCCAGCTTCTCCCGTATGAGTCTGGGTCCCCAGAGACTCACCCAGAACTGGAGCTCAGAGCTTGAGACTCTCTCCTGATTGAATAAGACAACCTTGTCCTCAGCCGCCAACCCTCTCCGCATGGGCCTCTGTACCTCTGTATTTTACTTCCGCACTGCACCTCCTCTGAGTCTTGGTGTGCTTTTCTCTTTCCTTCTAGTTGTAGAATTTCCACTCAGCCAGCCTTCCTGTGGTTCTGGATAATGTCAGTTCCATCTTTTAGGTTTTTTTTTTGAAGTGGTTGTGTGAGGCAGCAATCTCTGGTGTTTACCCATACCACCATCTTGTTTTCTCCCTGACCTTTTGCTTTTCATCACTTTGACTAATTTTTGCCACTCCCTTCTGGCCTTCAGAGTTTCTGTTGAGAAATCAGCTGGCAGTAATACAGGTGCTCCTTTGTAGGCAACTAACTGCTTTTATCTTGCTGATTTTAAGATTCTCTCTTTGTCTTTAACCCCTAGCATTTTAATTATGATGTGTCTTGGTGTGGGCCTCTTTTGGTTCTTCTTGTTTGGGACTATCTGTGCTTCCTGGTCTTGTAAATCTATTTCTTTCACTAGGTAGGGGAAGTTATCTGTCATTATTTCTTCAAATTTTGGATTATTTTTACTTTTTGCTCTTCTGATTGGGTGTTTTTTGCTTCCTCCTAGTCCAAATCACTGATTTCATCCTCAGCATGCTCTACTCTACTATTGCCTGTAAAGTATTCTTCATTTCAGTTAGTGTATCCTTCATTTTTGACTGGTCCTTTTTTTATGTCTTTGATGTCCTCACTTATTTCCTTAAAATTCTCAGTAAGTTCCTTGATATTCTCACTAAGATCCTTGAAGTTCTCATTAAGTTCTTTAAGCATCCTTATAACCATTATTTTGAACTCTGTATCTAATAGTTTGTTTCCTTCCATTTCATTTAGTTCTTTATCTGGAGATTTCTTCTTTCTTTCATTTGTGACATATTTCTTTGTCTCTGCATTTTGGCTGCTTCCCTATGTTTGTTTCTATGTATTAGGTAGAGCTGCTACATCTCTGGGAATTGGTAGAGTGGCCTTGTGTAGTAGGTGTCCTGTAGGACCTATTGGCTCAGCCTTCCTGATCGCCTGATCTGGGCACTCTAGGTATGCCTCTGTGTCATTTGCATGCACTATCCTGTTATAGTTAAGCCTTGAATACTGTTGGCATCACTGGGAGGAATTTATCCCCATACCAATTGGCTGTGAGGACCAGCTGTGACTACCATGGAAGAGCTACTGTGTAAGACACACCCTTATGTAGCAGGACTTGCTTCAGTGGGGCTTTGGTGCTCACCAAGTCCAACCCTTTAATATGTTGCTCATGGATGTGATAGAGTTGTAATATGGCATGGTCTGAAACTCCATCAGGTGCACTGGCTCTGGGGCCTCCTGAGAGGTGTAAAGTCAGCCACTGTCTATGCCATGCCTGGGGCCACCCAGCACAAGCTACAGAGCAATCTGTAGATGGCTGCTACTTGTGTTGGACTAGTATGTATCCAGGAGAGGCCAAGCTGTGAACCTTGTCAAGTTGCTGCTAGTGTCAGTCCTGGCCCCTTATTGAGAATTATAGAGCACATTGAGTCCAGCTAATGCTGGTTTGAGAGATTTTAGGAAAGTCTGAAGCCTGAGCCAGAACAGGCCATTCATATGGAAAAGACACTGCAAACAGCTTGGGTGGGGCAGGATCTCAGGGAGTCACCAGGGTGGGGCAAAAAATGTGGGCATACCTAGAGTGCCCAGCTGAGGTTACTAGGGAGGCTGAGCCACTGGGCTCTACAGGGTACCTACTACACAAGACCACTCTACCAATTGATGGAGACTCAGATATCGTGCCTGCAAGTCAGCTCTTTTGGGGGAAGTTCCCAGCACTTTTGTCTGTGAGAAAGCTGCCTCCCAGTTCTTGCCCTGATGACAATTTAGTTCATCCCTGTATCTCCCTAGATTCTTTCAAGCTGCTGCCTCAGCACTGGAACTCAGAGAAAGTGAATCCGAAGACATCTGTGCACTGGCACTATAAGAGGACCTGTCTGGGTCTCTGGCTGCCTCCCTGTCACTCAACTACAACCCCCGCTGGTTTTTACAGCCCAAAGTTACAGGGACTTCTCTTCCAAGCTCTGAAATCCTGGGCTGGGGGTCTGGTGTGTGTCTGGGACTGCTTGCTCCTCATGGGAGTTCTACTCAGCCAAGATATCCCTCCCGATTAAAAACATGCCACATGTGGGTTTCGTACCAGCCCATTCTACACCTCTGCCCCTCCTACTAGTCTCAATGTGCTTCCTTCTTTACTCCTCTAGTTATAGGACTTCCATTCAGTCAGATTTCAGGTGTTTCTAAATGATGGTTGTTCTGTATTTTAGTTGTAAATTTGATGTGGTTGTGGGAGAATGCTAGTACTGGCGTTATTGTGTGGCACCTTCCTGTGGTACCTTTATTGTTATTGTTAATCCTCAGTTAAAGATATTTTTTCCACTGATTTTTTCAGAGAGAATGGAGGGGAAGGGGGGAGACAGAGCTAGAGAAACATTGATGTGAGAGAGACATATCCATTGGTTGCTTCCTGCATGCTGCCCGACCAAGGCTGGGAATTAAGCCTGCAACCAAAGTACGTGCTCTTGACCAGAATCAAACCCAGGATCTTTCAGTGTCAGGCTGATGCTCTATCCACTGAGCAAAACTGGCTAGGGCTGTGGTACCTTTTTTAAAAAATATATTTTATTGATTTTTTACAGAGAGGAAGGGAGAGAGGTAGAGAGTTAGAAACATCGATGAGAGAGAAACATCGACCAGCTGCCTCTTGCACACTCCCCCCTGGGGATGTGCCCGCAACCAAGTTACATGCCCTTGACCGGTATCGAACCTGGGACCTTTCAGTCTGCAGGCCGACGCTCTATCCACTGAGCCAAACCGGTTTTGGCTGTGGTACCTTTTGATGAAATACATGTGAATGGGCCAGAAAGCTGAGGTGAGGTACAACATACTTAATGCAGAGGCAGAGAAGGAAATTTAAGATTTAGAAAATAGGCAGTTATCACTTTGCGAAGGACTTAGGGCTCTGAATGGTGAGGGTCTTGCAGGTGCATAAGGAGTTGATTCAATCACTGGAGAGCAATAAGAGGATGGGTTTGAGAGATTAACATAAAGGGGTATTTTTAAGGCCTGCCCCAGAAGATGGTATCTTGGGTAACTCTTTAAAGATTTGGAAACCACAAAGCAGGTCATGCCAAAAGCCCAATGGTTATTCTTAGCTTCTGATTAACAGGACTAGATGGCTTGCAAAAAGGCATCTGGGGGTGCTTATTTCCCTCCACATTGCTGTACTAGAAGGAACTACTGGCCTGTACAATTTATTTTAATGCTCTTCTCAGTTAGAGGACTGGAGAGAAGAGAAGGTCGATTTTTGCCCTGACCAAAGGGATTCTCTGTGGTGAGGCTAATTCAAAGTCCTTGGGAATATTTTTCTGACTAGCTACATTCACAATGCCATCAAGGGACCCCAAACAGTAGAAGTGGAAAAGAATATCACTATTGGAGAAAGTATCAGAAATGTACTTCTTTTTTATTTATAGTCCATTATGGGCCAGACATTTCATACCCATTATTTTAGAGTGATCATAAGAAACCATTTGAAAAAGTTCTATTTAGTTAACAGATAAGGAAACTGAGGGACAGGAAATTCAAAGGTCCTGCTTAAAGACAATGATGAACAGATTTTAGTCAATACCAGTGTAATTTCAAAATCTGAACCCTTGGACAAATTTATAAATGATAAAAAGAACTGGTGGCAGGGAAAGCATTAATTAAACCTGTTTTTAAGAGAAGAAAAGTGACAGGGCCAAAGTCACATGGTCAGAGTAATGGAGCTGCTCTTCCCCATCACTAACCACCATGAAGAAGTATAAGAACTTGGGGTTACACAGACATATTTTGAAATCTGTTGCCAACATGCACTAGCTCTGTTAACTTGGGTGAGTCACTTTATTTTGTTGAGCCTAATTTTTCTCATTCATTAAAAATTATCTTTACAAAGGGGAAATCTGGTTTTCATGAGGATTCAATGAGAAGGATTTAGAAAGTATCTAGTATAGTTCTGGCATAAAGGAGTTGTTCAACAAATGGTGACTGGCAGTAACCCTTGATGAGCAAAAGGGACCAAAAGAACATTAGCCCTCACAGCTAGAGTCTCTATGCCCATTCCTTATGCTGGTCAGAGTGAATGGAAAGGATCTTGATATGAGGTATTGAGATAGGTTAAAAAGCATGTCAGAAACATGACCAAAATGCCAAGGTTGGGTCTTGGGTGGGAAAGGGATGGCCTCAGTAACACTCCCCCTGGTCTCCTACCAATTTGCCTTCTTGTCAAGCAAAGGCACCTCAGATTGTACAAGCTAGAAGGAGCCTCTACTGCCTCATATATAGGTTAAATGGGCTAGCCACCACTGTTACTACCATCATTACCATCAAACAGACATAGCCAGGATGCTGTGTTTATGTGAGTTTTGGGCTTATGAGCACTTACTCATTGAAAACCAGGTCAGGGGCAAAGTAGAGCATCCTGGAGTTGACATTGGTGAAGGATCGCCAGCCCATGGCAAACACCATAAGCCCCATCCATGAGTACTGAATGACTGCCATCTGGTCATCCACATGCAAGTTTCGGAAGCCTGGAGATGGAGAAGAGACAATGGTCAGGCTGGGGAATGGTGGGCTGGATAAAATCTGGGCATCTGCTGTCCCGAGACTCTCTAGTTCTCAGACAGCCCATGAAGAGCCCCAGGAACCACCAGTGCTAGGGAGCAGGAAGAAAGTAAGCTATGTGGTGGAGATAATATTCCTTGCCTTCTCTGTTTCACTGAGCTGCTCAAATGAGATGATGATGGAGGCAAAAGGGGCATTGTCAGTTAGAAAAGACTAATCTAATACTTATTGACTGCTTTCAAAAAATACACTTTTTCTAAGCATACTACTTATATTAACTCATTTAAACCTAACAACAATCTGATAATGTAGGTACTATTATTATCCCCATTCTGTAAATCAGTAAAAGTGAGTCACAGAAAGGTTATAGAACTTGTCCAAGATCATAAGGCTAGTAAATGGCACACCAAGATCCAAAGCCAAGCAGCCTGACTCCAAAGCCTGTGCTCTTGATCGCTATGCCTTTCCAAAGATGCAGTGTAATAATCATTTCTCCCACATGAACAGCACTATTCAATTTATAAAGCTCTTTTCTAGCTATAATCTTATTTGTCCCTCTAACAACTCTGGGAATAGGGTATTATTACATAATGTATGGTACATGCTTTTGACAGCCACTGCCTTTTCCACACTACATTCAGGCTCTTTATCATCTGACTTTCTTTCTGCCTCCTACTTTCTCTCCATTATTATTATTTTTGTTGTTGTTGTTCAACAAGTAGCCGACTCTACTGCTATTTTTGCCCTATTACCATTGTTATACACAAACAGGCCCTTCATTACCTGCCTACTTAGACTAATTTCTTGCCATTTGCCTTCTCATAATCTAGGTTCTAGATATTCTGAAAAACTTACAATTTGCTGAACACAACATGCTTTCTCATGGGTCTATTTCTCTGCACAGGCAGTTGTCTTTGCCTGGAATGCCTTCTTCCTGCCCCAGGTTCTCCACCTAATAAACATGTACTCAGCATTCAAATTTTCACTGAAAGGGTACCTCCTCTGTGAAGCTTTTTCCCACTCATCCAAGCAGAAGACTTAATAATTCTTCATTTACCTTCTAATTAAACCTTGTGTAACCCCACCTAATTATAGCATTCATTACGCAGTATTGGAATTTTTCTATATACACATCTGTCTCCCCCATTAGACTTGGAGCTTTTTGAAGACAGGGACCACTCCTTCTTATTCATATTTTATTTCCTAGTACATAGCATAATTCAGATATTTGAGTAGGCATTTAAGAAATATTAATTAAATGGACTAAGGACCCTCAATTTATTTTAATTTTATAGAGTGGGATGAACTCCAGATTACCTCCCTTAAGCTCAGAGAACAAAGTTTCCCAGATGCTACCTCTACCACATAGATATATCTATGTTCTCATGGTGGGTTCTAAACAGAGGGATGTTTAAACCATAACCTCAGAGCTCATCCCCTACCAGCATTTCATTTCTCTTCTCCCCAACAGTTCCAGAATTATTGGAAATTTTGTCTTGCTATACCTCATTAGAAATGCTCCATGAATTTAGATAATGCTTCTAACTTTCTTATTGATGACTTCATTGTACCTCATAATAACCCTAGCAAGCACGTTATGTGATACTTGTCTTGACAACAAGGAGCCTAAGGGCCAGAGAGGTTAACTGATTTCCCCAAGGTCTTACAGCCTATATATGGCAGAACTGGTACTAGTGCAGGTGTTCTAATTCTCTTGTCCAGTGTCTTTTCCACTCCACGGCTTAAGGACAAGCTCAGGAAATACTGAGGTCATGAGCTTTTACTAGCCATAGACTCCAGCCTAAAGTCTACAATATCTAAACACATTGTAAGGCTTGGTTGATCCTTGCCCACCCACATACCCCATTTCCCCTTTCTTTTATGTCCTAAGTCTATTAGACATCAGGGATTCTAGAGTCCCTCATATCACCATCCTTGGCTGCAATCTTAGCTCCAAGGCCTGTGCCTCCCATCTTTACTGTAGTAATACGCTGACAGACTAGCTGGAGCCACAGACCCTAGAGAATTTCCTCACTGAAGCTCCAGGATAGAATGCCTGGTACTGACTCTTCCTAGTAGGAGATAAATGCAGGGGTCAAGCATGGAGCATCTAAGGATCTCTTGGAGAGGGGACCTGGAAACTTGAACCCTGAACCTCTGAGATGTGAGGCAATGGAAAGCAAGTGAAGCCTTGGCTAGTGAGTATGTGAATGTTAGGGTGCATAGGGGTAATAAGGTTTAAACTGTACAAGTACCAAGGGAGCTGTCTGTACTGATGGCTTTTTTCCCCATCCTTGAGATAGCAGAGAACTAACAAAGAGGAGCAAAAAGAAAAATTTAGTCTGGCTGTAACACTAATTTATGGTCCTTACTGAGAGCAGCTTAGCACTCAAGCTGTTATTTGCTGTCTATACATCAGCAACAAAGTTGGCTAATTTTTCTATAGGTCTAATATGATTACAATACCTAACACTGTTCTCTAATGTCCAGCCTTTGAAGAAACCTGCTCAGTGAGCATAGCTATCAAGGAATGAATGACTTGAAACAGTAGCTCCAGCCTACAGGTTTCCTTTAGCACACACTCACTCAAACACTTGTTTGGCACTGTGTTAGGCTGTTCAGGAGAAATAGACAGGAGTCATTCACAGGTTTTGAAACACACCAAATAGGTTTAGATGTAAAGGCAATTTATTTGAGATTCTGTTTTCTCACTAGAATCCAATCAACATCATTTCTTACCAATCTGCAGTGGAAACCTGTAGTCTCATGTCTTATCAGGGAGCACATGGCCAAAGAAGGTCCAGATAGGAAATCCATGCTGCTCTAGTGCACCAGACAGTCAACATCTTCAAAGAAAACAATTCATCACTGGGACCCATGCATGTGGCAACTTAAATTGATATATGAGTGAAAGCAGTGGCAGAGCACTCAAGCCTCACTGTAATGACCTACTAGCTACTGAGCATCTATTATGTTTCAGCTACTGTACTAAGTGCACTTTATATACAGTTTCTATGTTGATAACAATTTGCAAGGTAGAGATTGTTGTACCACCTCCACAAATGAGGAAACAGAAGCACATGTGATTTGCTCATGGTCAAACAACTAACTAGTGTATAGCTAAGATTCCAAACCAGGTACACCTGATTACAAATATACTGTATACACATTGTCTACTCACCCACCCTCAATTAATAGTTATCACTTATAAATGTACTAGGTACCTTACTAGGCAATTTACGTATATCATCACCACCACAAAAAGTTTAAAACAAAATTTTTCTGAGTAGGTGCCTAGTATAGTGAGTGCCTTGCACAAGACAGGAACTCAACCTGTTGAATGAACAAATAAGTTGAACTTCTAGGTGATTATTGATAATATAAACAACAGGTCTTGTGAACATGGTAATTAGCTTTTTAAAAACTATTATTTTAAATGACTTAGGGTCAGAGGTCATTTCCTTGCTTGAAGTAGATGGTGAAATGATATTGTCTTGTAGACTTGTTAATATTATGAGAGGACTCCCCATCCTAAGGGTTGGACTAAGGAAAGCCAGTGACTCCTAGTCATACAAATTCTGCCAAAATGATTTGCAATAGGTTATTGTTAAGACCATCAAATTAGAAATCAAAGGGTATGAGTCTAAGTTCTGGGTCCATTTGTTAAGTAACCAAAATGGAACAAATTAGTTAACTTTTCTGAGCCTTTTCATTTGAAATGGAAATAATAGTCTTTATGATTCATAGTATTTCTGTGAGGATTAAATGGAATCATATATAGGACAAGGTTCTATATTCAATAAAATTGGACTATTTAGGTTCTTGGCAACTGCTTGGAAAGATTAAACTGAATCTGTTACACAAATGATATCAACACATCCCGCTGAATAAGTGATAAGAATTAAAACAACCTTCTTTTCTTAGTTTTTGTATTTTTTCCTCCCTGTGTGAACCCTCTGTTTTGGCACAGTGTATACACAGCCTGAGACCTTGGGCTTCTTCCCAGTGATCTTATTGGCTAGCAAACCTCAGCTTCCAGCTTCCCAAGCTGGAAAGGTGTTGGCGATGGTCTGGTTTCTGAGACTGGGTCTTGTGAGTTGGAAAGACAAAATTGGAGTTTGGCAACTAACATGCAATGTCTTCAAAAGCAGCTAGTCTACATTATGACCCAAGTGGCCTTGAATACGGCCTCGACCTCTTACTGTGAAGCCCAGGGCTACAGAACTACATGAACACTACAGACTATGGGTGGAGTGGGATGAGGAAGGAATCTGGAATCAGGAGGGGACTTACGCTTTCAAGTTCTAGCCCTGCTACATTCTAAAGTGAAGTATATCATTTCTCAGAGCTTCTGTATATGTTATCTACAAAATGTCAGGAGGAAACCCCTATTTTATGGGAATTTTATGAGGACCAAATCAGGTAATACATATGAAATTTCTCTGTTCTCTATACATTTTCCTCTGAATAGCAGTTATTAGAAGGCATGCTGATCTTTGACTCCATAAGAATTAAATTGGTTGTTGATGTTTCAAAACAATCTTTGAACCCCAGAATTTTAGGACTAGGATTATCCTTGCAGAGCTTATGTTTCACTGGTTTCCAAACTGTGTTCCCTGGAGTCCTAAGATTCTGCAAGAGTAACTTGAGGCTTCTCTGGGGGTAGTGAGGGAGAGGAACTGGTTTTAAATCAACCAGCTCTAGTAGTATCTGTGTATGTTGTTTTGAGAAATACAAAGTTTGGCTGCTAAAGGAAAATTTGTGAATGCTTAGACAGAGGATCTCTAATATTTTCATAAACAGTCCTGTTCAAATAACAGATGACATAAGGAGGAAGTGATTTCCCCATCACTGGAGGTATCCAAGAAGTTAAGACGAAAAAATTGTATTTCTTTCACTATCACTGAATTCATTGAATATTTCCTCCCACTATGATTCCTAAGGTTTTTGAAAAGCACTAAAGTTTCTTAAAGCAAAGTTTGAAAAACATTAATTCAGTCAAAAATACTCTTCATACATTATACAGGTAAAGAAACTGAGACCCATAAAGGGAAAGGACCACACGATGATTTACAAGCACAACTAAGACTAGAACCTAAATGTTCTGACTCCCAACCCCATGTTCTTTCTACCATACTATATTATAAGTGCATGGTATGGTTCCTAAAGTTAATATTGAAGACATAATACCAGTCAGACTCAAAATTATCTTTGGGGTAAACATGTGTATGCATCTTAAGGCACATAAATGTTATGTCTATAAAGTCTGTGATTATGAGGAAAATTTCACACTGTGTCTGTAGATTAAACATGATTGCTGTGTGCGGATGGGAGGTATATGGGACACTCTATAATGCTGCTCTACTCTTTGGTTTCTGAGTTTCCTTTCTTTTTTTAAATCCTCGG
>NW_006298687.1:100380-102783 GCF_000327345.1 Myotis davidii | reverse complement strand
ATATGTGCAAGAGGCATCTGATCGATGTTTCTCTCTCATCGATGTTTCTAACTATCTCTCTCCCTTCCTCTCTGTAAAAAATCAATAAAATATATTAAAAAATAAAAAATAAATCCTCAGTGTAGGATATATTTTTTATTGATTTTTAGAAAAATAGAAATATCTATGTGATAGAGAAACATTAATTGGTTGCCTCTCATATAAGCCCTGAATGGAGATCAAATGCATAACCTAGGTATGTGCCTGGACTGGTAACCAAACCTGCAACCTTTTGGTGGGATGATGCTTCAACCAACTGGACCACCTGACCAGGGCGTTTCCTTATTTTTAAAGTGGAGATTATATCATTTTCTACCTCCGCAAGGTAATGGTGAGAAGTGCATGAATTAATGGGCAGGAATGGACAGGACATGGTACCTGCCTTGCCCATAGGAGCATACACTAAATATTATCACTTTAATCCCATGCCTCCACTTTCCTTTTCCTTACCAGGCAAGGCCTTGGCCCACTTGACCACATGTACAAGCTGTCTTTCACCCAATTCATTGAGGCTAGAGAGCAAGGTTGCAAAGGAGTCAGGCTGATTGTTGTCATGTCCAGCACACACCACGCCAGGTTCAATGGCTTCCAGGACATTCAGAAAGATAGGCTGACACTCATAGCCTTCAATGTGTGACACCGCCAGCTTCTGGGTTGGCTCCTCAGTTGGGCTGGTGGCACTGGAAGCCTCCCCTTCCTCCTGCAGTTTCAGATTACCAAGTTTCTTCAGTTTCCGAGCTATTGGGAGGAAAGGGAAACTTGGATTTATTATAAGTGATCAAAAACACACAGCACAGCTACTCTGTTAGAAAACCTTCAAGCTAAGAAAATAAGGATGTCCATTCTTCATGGTCAGAGATTCTAAACTCCTTGAAGGCAAATGCTCAGTTTAGCACTGGTTGAATGAATGACTCATCACTCCAAATCTTTACTAAACTAAAGTTTTATATCTTGTTTTCTCCCCAGTCACCTTGTAGGACAGGCCTAGTATATCCTTAGATTGGACTCTGCATAAATGTAAGCTTCAGTACTCATACCTAGAACCTTTCATTGAATTATTCAGATATATTCACAATTCATTCATTCATTCATTCATTCATTCAATAGAGATTCCATGTTAAACCTTTTCTTTTTTAAAAATATATTTTTTATTGATTTCAGAGAGGAAGGGAGAGGGGAAAAAAGATAGAAACATTAATGATGAAAGATAATCATTGATTGGCTGCCTCCTACCACCCCCCTACTAGGGATTGAGCCCACAAACTGGGCTTGTGCCCTTGACTGGAATCGAACCCAGGACCCTTCAGTTCGCAGGACAACACTCTATCCACTGAGCCAAACCAGCTAGTGCAAGCCCTTTCTTCTGGGTCTTAACCCTGTCTAGTAGAGGATGAATTAATACCCCTATGCAGTTAAAATGTCAACCTGATAAATGTTACAACAGAGGTATTAATAAAAAGTCAACAATCACTCTGCATAGGTGGGGTCAGGAAAGGCTTTATGGTAGCATTTGACCTGGATCTTGAAGAATGGTGAGGGTTTCACTAAGCAGAGAAGAGTGAAAATGGCATAAACAAATAGTAGAAGTGTTTGGGGGAAATAGTAGAGACCAGTGTGGCTGGAATGTATATTGCTTGTGTGGGGAGACTGGCTATTTATAAGGTTGAAATCAAGATTAGACCTGATTTTGAAAGGGCTTGTATATTGTAATTAGAAGTTTGGGCTTTTTCTTACAAGTAATGGGCAAATACAGAATTTTTGGAATAAAAGGAATGATGAATTTGTGTCTATGTCTAGCATGTCTAGCAGATTGTTAAAGAGACTAGAATGGCAAACATAAGTATTAATTATGGGGTCTCTAGAGGTACCAAAATATACAGTGACTTGGATACTACTCTCTCTCTCTCTCTCTCTCTCTCTCTCTCCCTCCCCCACACACACACACACACACACACACACACACACACACACACACACATCACAAACACACTTTGATAGTTAAAGGCCTCTGAACATGGAAAGGTTGCCAGGCACTCATGTTATTAGAGATTATCAAGCAGAGACTAGAAACACAATGGTTAAAAATTCAAGCATGTCAACTGGGTACTGGAAGTCCTACTCACAACGATCAGACAAGAAGAAGAAATACAAGATACCCAAAATGGAAGGAAGAAGTAAAACTGTCATTATTTGCAGATGGCATGATATTATACATAGAAAACCTTAAAGACTCCAAGAAGCAACTATATCTAATAAATGAATTCAGCAATGTAGCAAGATACAAAATTAACATTTAGAAATCAGTGGTATTTCTATACAACAATAATAAACTGTTAAAAGAAGAAACTAAGAAAATAATCTCAT
>NW_006298687.1:96501-100320 GCF_000327345.1 Myotis davidii | reverse complement strand
AACATTAAAATTTTAGAAAATCATCAGGTACAGGAGGCTAGGGGACTGTCTAGGGCGGGGGGAAAAATGGACACATATGTAATACCCTTTGTAATACTTTAAGCAGTAAAAAAAAAAAATGTAAAAAAGAAGAATGATTAATATCATTAAAATGTCCATGCTACCCAAAGAAATCTATGGATTCAACACAATTCCTATTAAAACACCAATGGCATATCTCACAAATCTAGAACAAATCTCCCCCAAATTTATATGGAACCAAACAAGATCCTGAATAGCCTCAAGCAATCTTGAGAAAGAAGAACAAAGTTAAAAATATCACAATACCTGATATCAAAATATACTACAATGCCATTGTAATAAAATCAGACTGTTGCTGACATAAGAAGACATGTAGATCAATAGAACCCAACAAAGATCCCAGAAATCAACCAACACCTTTAGGTCAATTAATATTTGACAAAGGAGACAAGAGCTTATAGTGGAATAAAGACAGTCTCTTCAATAAATGGTGTTAGGAAAATAGGACAAGTACATGCAAAAAATGAAAGTAGACCACCAACTCACACCATACAAAAGAATGAAATAAAAATGAATAAAAGACTTAAATGTAAGTCACAAAATCATAGAAATCCTAAGAAGAAAACAGACAGTAAAACCTCACACACCTCTCATAGCAACACTTTTGCTGATATATCTTCAAAAGCAAGGGAAACAAAGAAAAAAAAATAAACAAATCGGACTACATAAAATTAAAAAGCTTCTGTACAGCAAAAGAAACCATCATTAAAGTGAAAATGGAACCCACTGTATGGGAGAATATTTGCCAGTGCTACGTCTGATAAGGGGCCATTTCCAAAATATATAAAGAACTTATACAACTCAACAACAGGAAGACAAAAAATCCAATTTAAAAATGGGCAAAGGACCTTAATAGACATTTCTCCAAAGAGGACATACAAATAGCCAATAAACATATGATAAAATGCTTGATGTCACTAATCATCAGAACAATGTAAATTAAAACCACAATGAAGTATCACCTCACAGCTGTCAACAAACAACAGTGTTGGTGAAGATGTGGAGTAGAGGAAATCCTAGTGCACTATTGGTTGGAATGCAGACTGGTGCAGCTACTGTCAAAAGCAGTATGTTATTTCCTCAAAAAGTTAAAAATGGAACTGCCTTTTGATTCAGCAATCCCACTTCTAAGAATCACAATGCACCTCTCTGTTCATAGCATCATCATTATTACAACTAGAGGCTTGGTGCACAAAATTCGTGAGTGGGTACAGTCCCTAGGTCTAGCCTGTGATCACAGCCATCTTCCCTGGCTGCTGGCAGCCAGCCCCACTCCTAATCCCCACTCACCCGGGTTCCTAGTTTGCCATCGGGTGATCAGAGCCTGACAGCCAGGGGGGAGGGACTGAGAGGTCAGCCAGTCCTGCCCACTCATGGCCCCATGCCCATGTCATCCTCTGTGTGTGGGGTGACTGGCAGGGAGTGGGCCTTGGCCTGGTGCTGCCTGCATACCCCACCACCCACTCCCAGGTCCCCGTTTGCCATCAGGAGATGGGAGCCTGTTGGCCAGGCAAAGGGACTAAGAGGTGGTCAGTGCACCTCATAGTGACTGGTCGAGCAGTTGTTCTGGTCAATCTACTGTTATGGTCACTGGGCTTTTACTATATAGGATAGCCAAGATCTGGATATAGCCCAAGTATCCATCAGTAGGTGAGTGGATAAAAAAGGTATTATACAATGGAATACTACATGGTCGTAAAAAAGAAGAAATCTTACCTTTTGAGACAGCATGGATGGACCCAGAAATTATTATGCTAAGTGAAATAAGCCAGTCAGAGAAAGACAAATACCACATGATCTCACTTATATGTGACATCTAATGAACAAACTAAACTGGCAAACAAAATAGAAACAGAGGCATGGATACATGGAACAGACTGATAACTGTCAGAGGGGAGGGGAGGGATTGGATGAAAGAAGGTGAAGGTATTTGCCAAAGAACATATATGCATAGCTCATAGGCACAGACAACAATATAGTGCTGGCCACAGGGAAGGGGCTGGGGGCTTGGTGGAGGTGGGCAAAGGAGGCGGGGGATGGGGACATCTGTAATATTGTTAACAATGAAAATAAAGTTAAAAAAAAGAATTAAAGCTTGAAGCATCAGATGGAAATTTTTTAAATGCCCTTGAATTTTCTTTCTCATCCTCAGACCAAATTGTGTCATCTCAATTTCCACTAAAGAAATAGAAATTTTCTGGTGTTGCAACATTTCCCACTGAACACTATAACTTCAGATATTGCGAGATATTAGACCTATAGTGAATATGCACTGTAAGTCACATATTGATTTTCTTCTTTATCAAAGGTGAATTTGAAGGGCTGAAATCCACAATAGTAACAAAGAAAAGAATTTCCTTGCTTCTCATCTATCTGTAAAATAGGAACCATGTTAAAATGCGGCCATTAGGAACAATGATAAAATAACATTATTTAAAACAACAATAACCCAAAACTCAAGCTTTATGAACCATCTTCTCCCCATGCTCACATGCACACAATTTAGAGATCTTTGGGCATCCCAATGTTTATCTCTTTAACATTTATTTTGGCACAGATATAAATAATTGAAGAGGTCATTACTCTGAGCCCTAGTATAGGCAGATACATTGAGGTAGACCATAAACCGCTTTATCTCTAATCCATTTAAAGTTATAATAATAAATTTTAAAAGGTATAAAACAAAGAAAGAAGTGGATTGCTCAATTTAAATGTATAAATACAACAAAACCTGCTGCTGATCTGTTTCTGGATGCTGCAGAAAAATTTGCTTATCTGAAACAAATTTTCAGGTCTAATTAGAGAAATAAGTCCTGCAATGCAAACTTTAATCATAGTGTAACTCAGTGCAAGAATGGATCACATATTTGGATCAACAACTAGAATAGAAGAAAAATTAGTGGGGTTGGTGGTGCAAGAGGATCACAGAGGAACCTCAAGGTAAAATAATAAGGGAGTCTGAAAAATCAACCCAGAGTGGTAAGAATGACCTTGTTCAATATTTTCTGTCCAGCTTGGACACACTCAATAATAAGGATATATATTCACTCATTTCCAACTCCCACTTCCCACCCAGAGAATAAGCTGGAAGGTATTGTCCAGGCTAAGTCTATCTTTTCCTAGAGTTAGAGACCTGGCCTCCATATCTTGTCATCTAGTGAACCTGTTGCTTATGAGTTCTTGTAGGCAGTTCTACAGACTGGCAGTTCCTACTGGATCTGCTCCCCTGGTACAGATTCTAAAGGCAGACCCTCTTTGCCCCCATTATTGGCACTTTATGGCCTTGAGATCAGGAGTTGCCAGACCATTTAGTCCTCTTCAAGCTTGGGAGAAGACAGAGATATAATTAGCTCCATGCCTGAAGTAACAAAGAGAAATAAAGATAACTATTTTTTTTCTGGGCCTTCTATGTGCCTCACTTCATGCACACATTACATAAGTTAATTCCACAATAATCTTTGAAGGTTAAGAATATTTCAAAGTCCTATTTTGCAAGTAAGTAAACTGAGGTTAATACAGCTAGTAAAAAATTTAATCTAATAATCTGAACCTGGTCTGCTGACTACAAATCCCATGTTCTTTTTTTTTTTTTTACTTTTTTTAAAATTAAATCTTTATTGTTCAGATTATTACATTAGTTACTCTTTTTTCCAAACATAACTCCCCTCCACCCAGTTCCCACCCCACCCCCCGCCTTACTCCCCCACCCACTGTCCTCTCCCATAGGTCCGGGTTTTT
>NW_006298687.1:89356-94881 GCF_000327345.1 Myotis davidii | reverse complement strand
TCAGGCTGCATTCCTGGGCCTGATTTCCAATCCTTTGCCAGCAAGAAGCTGAGACTCCCTCCCGATTGAGAACAACAACCCCCCCCTCAGCCGCCAGCCCGCATGTACTCCGCACCTTAGTATCTCACTTCCGCACTGCTCCTCCTCTGAGTCTCAGTGTTCTTCTCTTTCCTCCTAGTTGTAGAATTTCCACTCAGCCAGCTTTCCTGTGGTTCTGGATGATGTCCGTTTCGTCTTTTAGTTGTATTTTTGAAGTGGTTGTTCAAGGCAGCAAACTCCGGTGTTTACCTATGCCACCATCTTGGTTTCTCCCATGTTCTTTCTACTATGGTGCTACCAGCCCAAAAGTGTCTGAAATCCTGAACCTTATCTCTAGCTTTAATAAAAGAGCTGAATAATAGGGCTGAGGTTGCATTTTTTCTGGCTTCTACCCCTACCTCTTACTCCAAAATTCAGTAACTAGCATTAAATCTGAAAGGGCAGAGGCAGGAAGCTATGAGAATACTCTAGTCATGTGTCCAAAGTCGAAACAGGTTTGGAGTACTATAAGAGGCCTAATTATTCACAGCATAACGAAACAGGAAGGGTCCTTAGAAATCATCTCATTTAGGGGGTCACAGATTCAATATGCCTACAGGGGTTATACAGGTAATACAGTATATATTTTTTAAAAATATATATTTTGGTTCACATCTTTGTGTGTGTGTGTGTGTGTGTGTGTGTAAAAGAATGGTGGAAACTGGTGAACTGAAGTGAATGCCTTACTGCCTTTCTGCCCTTGCACACACACACACACACACACACACACCTGGAAGACATTCATATAATATTTAAATATTTCCTAGAACTAATCTATATTACAAAGTTGAATTTAGTCCTTAGTCACAATTTTGGGACTTCTGACATTAATCCAACCTTTCAAGTCAAAGATGGGGAGGCTGAAGCCAGAAAGAGTGAGGTTGCTGTACCACATCAGCTCTCTTTTCAGCTAATTTCTACTCTATCTCAGTACCTGGCTCTCTGAGCTCCTTCAATACTTGCACTATATAATACACTAGCCACTAGCCACATCTAGCTATTTAAATTTAAGTTAATTAAAATTAGAGAAAATTAAAAATATAATTTCTTAATCTAATTAGCCACATTTCTTTTCAAGTGCTCAAAAACCACATGTGGCTAGTGCCTGCTATATTGGACAGCAGAGATATAGAACATTTCAATCATTACAGAAAGTTCTATGGAATAGTGCTGTGGATCAAAACTGTTCTCTGGGGAAGCTGTTCAATTTATCATGCCCTATTCATGCTATTGATAAAGAAGAAAGACAACCAAAGAATTTTACACAGATATATCTATGGGTTTTTCTAAAAGGTGAAGGGGCACACAGAGAAATTGGTGGTGGTACAGTTAGTGAGGCATGCTCTGTAGCCATTTCCATACCAACAGTAATTCAAATATCAGTGGGTTGATGACTTGTGGACCTAAACCAATTCATTACAAACAAGACTAATATGTGCAGAGACTGTTGGGAGAATCCATCAAAATGAAATAATTCCCTTCTCTGCGTAGTGCTAATGAGAACTTGGTTGGTATTTTTACATCCTGCTCCTCTAGACCTATGTAGCATCTGCTTGAGGAAGAGAAGTCATATTCCTACTTGCGTGAAGGACCTGGGTAATGTGTTGTCACTGGCTACCGTGGCTCAAACTGCACCAGGTGTTCTGGCCTCTCTGCCTGAAGAGGGTGAGTGTACTGAACATAAATGAAATCAGATTCCATTCATTCTGCTGGGGGATCCTCTGTTCTCTCTCTGCAGTAAAGGCCAGCATGTTGCTAGACAACTTAGAATGCTGGAAAATGAAGCTTGCTAGTCTCAGCTGTGACTCAATTCCCAAGGCCTTGTTTTCTTCCATGAAGGCCACCCCCACACCACTCCTGTCTCCTGCACCTGAGCCCCAGAGTCATATCTAATTCTTTCATGTGAAGTACAGGCCTGCTGGCCCCTGTTTTATGGCAGAGAACCACAGTTTACTTATATTGAGTGGTGAAGTGAGAAGAAAGAAGACAGTAAAGGTGGATAGTTCTAATTTGTGTGAGTTGCTTTGCATCCCTTCCCTGTCTTTCAATATCAGATCAGTGCAGAGATGAGAAAGGGCCAATGGAAGGTACTTCCCTGTCCTTACTGGCTCTTTAGGGCATTGGAGCACCTGACATGGTGCCTGGATCCTATGGGAAACTCACTTTTCAGCCTGGTGGCATTAGATTCCATTGAAAAAAATCTTTCTCTACAGCACCAGATAAAGATTTTTCAAATCAGAAATCATTAAGTATGCCTAAGTAAAGGTAGATGTGGTTAATCTGTATCTTTTATAGCCACTGTGATCTTTAGGTACTATTGCAGCCTCGTTCCTTGCCACCTCAAATAGAGGCTTCCTCATCCATGGGCAGGGGAGAGGCATGATGAGGTGAAGTTTCCAAAGCCTTACAAAGTTTGAATCCTTCTCCCTAAGTCAAGGATGTACTCTTCCTTATTTAGAGCACACTTTCTGTGGTAGGTAGATTTCTAAGATGGCCCCCAATATTCCCAACCCCTGTTGAATAGACACATTCTTTCAGTTATTTAGATAATGCTAATCTAAGTGCTGTCATGAAAGAATGGGCAGATGTGATTAAGGCTGCAATTCAGTCGAATTTAAGGGTGGTTATCCTTGATGAGCCTGACCTAATAAGATGAACCTTTAAAAGACATCAGGCTCTTTCTGGAAATACCTTCATGGGGTTAGGGGTATTTAACATAAGGAAGATTCTCTGTTGTTGACTTTGAAGGTGGGGGTCCACATGGCAAGGAATGAGGACAGCCTTGAGTAGCTGAGAGCAACCTCTTGCTAACAGCCAGAAAGAACACAAGAGCTTCAATCCTACAACTGCAAGAAACTGAATCTTGCTGTAATCACATGAGCTTGGAAGAGGACACTGATCTCCAGATTAGAATGCAGTCTAGCCAATACCTTGATTTCATTCTTGTGAGATACTGAGCTGAGAATCTAGTCATGCTATATCAGACTTCTGACTTAACAGAACTGTGAGCTGATAAATTTGTGGTCAATTGTTATGTAGCAATAGAAAACTAATACACTTTAATTATAGAAGTGTGGTTTAGGGCAAGATAATAGGCTTTGGAGTCAGATGATCTTGTGTTAAAATCCCAGCTCTGTCAACTAACTAGTTTAATAACTTTGACCCCTTTGCTTAGCTTCTCTGAGATCTAGTTTCCTCATTTGTAAAATGGGAATGCCCCGTACTTTGGAGAACGAAATAAGAGAGAATACCTGGCAGATAGTGAGCCCTCAAAATGGTATCTTCACTCTCTATCCATTTCTAAAGAGTAGAGAGTGAATGGCTTGCAAGTGACCTAACTCAGGCATGGGGGAAGATGGACAGCATAATTAACAGAGAACCAGATAGAACAGAGAAGGGAAGGGAAAAGTAAGAGGTTATGAAATGAAAAACAGTAACATATTTCTTCTGGATGTAGCAGCCTATAAAATGGAATTCAGATATTAAGTGTGATTCTGAATACTAAGTAAACATAAAGGTATGTGTGGTGCAGGGCTGCAAATATGTTGTGAAAACAGACTAGACTGTGATTATGTGAGTATGTGTGTAGATGCTTATATACTATAAAGCTTAAATCTAGAGGTCATGAACTCAAATACCTTCGTTAGTTGGGCAGATAAATGTAAATGAGTAAAACAGCCTAGTTAACATAGAGTGAGCTTGGGACAGTGAAAGTGACTGAAGCCCTGCCTAGGAGCAGTCTATGTCAACTTTCTAAACAAAGACTGTGCTGGACAAACAGAATTCTGTAAGAGAATTTTTGTCTGGGGAATGCCAGTATACAGTTCTGGTTTAAATCATGCCAGCCATTTTTCTACCTACTACGATTAGACTCAGGGAATATCACTGTATGACTTTAGGCTTGGAAAGTCAGAGAAACACTGGATTAGGATCTGGAGGAACTCACTGCATGACCTCAGGATCGCCTCTTTCCGTCTTTTGCTCTTAGTTTCCTCATATATGTATAAAGGGTAGTAGTTAAAAGCAAAGAGTCTGGAGTCAAATTGTCTTAGTTGTAAGCTTAGCTCTATTGCATACTAGCTGTGAGATTTTGAGCAAGATTTAGCCTCTTTGTACCTCAATTTCCTCATTTGAAAAGTGGGAATAATATTAGTATATAATTAATAAGGTATTTAACATAAGGAAGATTTAGACAACATGGTGGTGTCTAAAAGTAGAGGGAAGATCCTACACTACCAGAAGGACTTTCCAAAACTGAAACAGTGAAAAATGCACTGAGCTTAAGGGGGCAAAATGCAATGATGACATCAAAGTTCTAAAATGTTATTCATAATAAAGAAAAGGTGGTGGTATTCAGAGTCTTTTTAATTTTTTTAAAAAATATATTTTATTGAGTTTTTACAGAGAGGAAAGGAGACGGATAGAGAGTTAGAAACATCGATGAGAGAGAAACATTGACCAGCTGCCTCCTGCACACTCCCCACTGGGGATGTGCCCTCAACCAAGGTACATGCCCTTGACCGGAATCGAACCTGGGACCTTTCAGTGTGCAGGCTGACGCTCTATCCACTGAGCCAAACCGGTTTCAGCTCAGAGTCTTATTGCATCTTTGGCCCTGAATATATTCCCTTAATTTCTCATAAACCTCCATTTTCTCCTCTGTATAATGGTGGCAATCTGGCCTGAATACTGCATAGGACTATTATTAGAAGGAAATTAGATGATTTCAGTTAAAGTGCTCTGAATTCTGCAAAGATGCATGCCAATGGGCAGGTTATGAAATTTTCTAAATATAAGAATGGATCTCTAGCTAAAAAACATTCTGAAAAACTGCCTACTTTAGCAACCTGTATTACCTTCAATCTCAGGAAACTGGACTGAAGCCAAAGTTTGAGAGACAAACTAACAGGGTTCAGACTCTTAAGATAATCATAGTATCTACCTTGCAGAGTTGTTGTAATATTCCTGAAGAGAATGTGTACTAGGTACTTAACATGGAGCAAACTCTGTAGGTCAATAAATGATGTCTCTTACTCTTGCTGGTCACTAAACCGCACATTGCTCCATTTCATCCCCTTTATCACCAGCAGGTAAATCTCTTTCTGGAAAAGCTAACCAATGAAACATATCATTTGTACAAGGATTAAAATTAATTAGGGGCGAGAATCAGGACGGTGAGTGTCTCCTGACATAAAACTAGTATAGTAGTAGTGCTCCAAGAGTTCTACAAGTTTCTTTGAAAGCTCCTGAGAAGAGATAAAATGGGCCTGAACATGTGGCTCCAATAACCCCACATTGTTCCAAACCAGAGCAGCAGGGCTTTATTCTGCATTTATATTTGAGAATGTCAGATTTTGTTTGAAGAATAGGTTAGTTTGCCAGGAAAATATTTGAAGACCCTAAATCTTGTCTATCCAAGATCTCCTATTCAAACAAATTCTTAAAAA
>NW_006298687.1:78158-88676 GCF_000327345.1 Myotis davidii | reverse complement strand
ATTTCATATTTGCAGTGTAAGTTATATCTGAAAGTTGTCATATCTTTAAATGAAGAATAATGAGCATTTCATACTTCTGAACCCAACAGTCATTGGTTAAGGGCCATCCTGGGCATTGCAACATTCAGGGCAAAGGAGCTTCCAGTATGCCATTAAAAAAAACAAAACAAAACAAAACAAAACAAACAAACACAAAAACAAGTAGACTGACGGCCAATTCTACATATTGCCCAAGTTAACACAGCTATATAGCAGTAGAGCAGGAACTAGAATCAGATATCATGACTTCTCAGGCTATATTGTTTCCATTTAATCAGGTTGAGTAACATGCTAGTGGGAAAAGGGTCAGCTGGAGATGAGTGGTGAAGAACTAGGACAGTGACAAGAGACAAGGAACAGGGCCAGTTCCTGGCATGCATGGAATGAGACATTAGTTGGGGGTACATCCAAGTTTACATATGCACTAATAAGTGTAGGTCAAATTCCCTCAGGCAAGAAGGTTCCTTGGTCTTCCCCTCACACTCCCATTTTCCTCCAAGTTTCAATTCTGAGTCAAAAGAATAGCCAGGAAAAAGAATATCAAATTTTATTTTTAAAGGTTTATGTTGGACTATTTAGTCTAATGGTTTTTAGCTCATGAAGGAGTAAATGTAATTAATAACAGAATGATATGCAATGCTGCATATCCTTGCCAAAGCACAGAATCTGGCAGAAATTATTTCCAAGTCTCTCTAGACTACAGAGCCAGAAGAAAGGGGCTTACTGTCCAGATGCCATCCTGGGTGAGAGGCATAAGGTCATTACCAGAAAGCTTGGTAATGCTTTCACATACCAAGCTTTTCCACTGGAAAAATTAACTACATGAATTTAGAGCATACATGCTTTTACAATTGTATTTAAACTGACATTAAAAACAAATGTGAAACAGTCTATGCTGAACAGGTCAGGATGACCTGAAAAGCAAATGAGAGAGAAAAAAAAAGAGAAAGAAAAAAGAAAAAGAAAAAAAAGGCCCAATGTTAACAACATTAATTCTGTCAGTCTGTTGTAAATAAGAAAATACCATTGCTGCATTAATGGTTTTATTAAAGGAAAATCCACTAGCAGAAATATGCAACATTTAAACAAATAGAAAGCAGTTAACAAATAAAACACATTAGCCTTTCAATCCACTTTAAGGAAACTGTTGTTGGTCTGGTCTGGAGACTAAAACTGTGCCACAAAGAGAGGGAAGTCTCCTCCCTCCTGAAGTCCTTTCTTGGCTTCTCTCTAAAATGTTGCTGAATCAGAGTAAAGGGGAGAGAGAGAGAGAGAGAGAGAGAGAGGGAGAGAGAGAGAGAGGAGAGAGAGAGAGAGAGAGAGAGAGATTGTGTAGTTTGTAGTAGACCGGAGAAGGAAGAGGGTGGAAAACACAAAACACAGGCAAGTCAAGGAGAGTGCTTCTGTCCAGATGCCATCTTGGGTGAGGGGCATAAGGCCATTACCAAAAAGCTTGGAAATGCTTTCACATACCAAGGTTTTCCACTGGAAAAAGTAACTACATGAATTTATAATATACATGCATATTTGGTTACTCCTGGGTTTAAAGACTCCACATACATCAGAAGGAAAGTGGTTTTAATATGGAGGTTCTTGGACAAAGGCTGCATAGCAAAATATTTCAAATTCTAAGTGCCTCCTCTCTTACATCAATGCAAAATTTGAGACTGGCTTGGCATAAGAACAAAGCCTCACAACTGGTGGAGAGACAAGCATATGATATCAGTGAGCAGTGGAGGAGTGTGAGTGAACTATAGCTAGAAGTAAAAAGTAAAGCCTGATCCACTTTCTCCTTCATCCTAACTTCAATAGGAAGCAAGAGAAGTAGGCACTAGTTCTTAGATTTTGCCTCCTCTTTATGGAAGGTTCAAGTGTGTTTGTGTTGTTGAAAACAGAGTCACCTTGACTTTAAGAATGTGAAGAAAAATAAAAATTGTCTGACTCTAGTCTCCTGATCTGTTTGAAGAAGGGCTGGCTGGCTTCTTGGGGAAGCTTCTTCAGGAGGGAAATAAATGAGGTTCTTATTTACTCAATTTTTGTGGACCAGATAATACTACCTTCAGCTCAGTGATGGGAACTGAGTTTCAGATCTGGGTCTTTGGCAGAGGCCCAGCAGAATAGAGGTAAGGAGAAATTCATGAATTGCCTACTAACCAAGTGGAAATGGCCATAGGAGCCTCAGATAGATACAGTGGCTTTTATCCAAGGTAGCACCTTCAGTTCCATCAGCAAATGTTCTTCCCAGCAACATACTGTGGAAAGGAAGCAACTGAGCCACAGCTGCAGTTGTGAGCCAGTGCCTGGCTGCTATCGCATATGATCAAGAACAATAAAATAAAATAAAATCTCTGCTTGGCTTGCCCTGGTTGGTAGATCAGTTGGTTAGAGTGTGGTCCCAATATGCCAAGGTTGTGGGTTTGATCCCTATACAGGATATATACGAATATCAACCAGTGAATGCATACATCTCTTTTCAAAGCTGCCATTTTAAAGTTCGCAGTGAAGTTTTCTGAGTTGCAGTGTGTCCCCTTCCTCCCTCCCTCCTTCCCTCCCTCCCTCCCTTCCTCCCTCCCTTCCTCCCTTCCTCCCTCCATCTCCCTTCCTCCTTCCCTGTCTTCCTCCCTTCCTCTCTCTCCCTAAAATCAATCAATAAAAAGCATTCTTCGAACATCATGATACTATACAGAAAACATCAATCATGATATAACTACATAAGTAGTAACTTACTACTTCTAGAGCTAGTCCTTACAACATCCCTGTGAGGTATGGAAACACTATCAGTACCATGGGGGAGAATCATCAACTAAGAGAGTAGCCCCAAGCCCCAGCATCAGAGTCTGTGTTCAGAGGCAGGGGCTTAAGCCCTTAAGGTTCAGATTACAGGTGTTTCTGGGCTATTCACTAGCACTCTAGAACCCTCATTCTGAATGAGGCAGGTCAGCCTTTCTTCAGTGTCTGGTCATTTTGAGATACTTGTAATTGTCAACCTGGAATTTTTCTAATCTGAAAAAGAAACACTGTTGAATATAGCAGCTAAAAGATGGGCTTGCACCTAGCATGCCTGATAATCAGATACCTAAGTCAAGTCCCCTGAATGGAGGAAGCATGCAAAATTGGGAAAGGCAGGCAACTACCATTTTGGATTGGGGATTCCTGTTCTCTTTTCTTACCCATCTTATGACAGAGGTGCAATGTAGTATGGAAAATTCTTTACTTGGAGTTGTTTTTTGTCTCTTCTTTTCTGCTTTATTGATAAATATACTAAATTATATATACAGTGGGGCCTTGACTTACGAGTTTAATTCGTTCCGTGATGGAGCTTGTAACTCAAATTACTCGTATGCCAAATCAAAAAGTGAATGAGTGAGACACGTGATGCTGGGCTGATGTTGTGGCGTTCACTGTGAAGTTTGCTGCACCAACTAGCGATGGGGTTTCTGAAGCTGGCTCGTAACCCAAATTTTAGCTTGCAACTCAAAGCAAAAAAATCGGCTGAGAGATGGCTTGTATCTCAAAAAACTCATTAGTCGGGACACTTGTAAGTCAAGGTCCCACTGAGTTGCCTGATTATTATGACCACCCCATCAGTACTTCGTTGGGCCACCTTTTGCCTTCAGTACTGCAGTGATTCTTCTTGGTATTGACTCTCGAGTTGTTGAAAGGTGATGCAAAGAAGGAGGATGTGGAGGAAGAGAAAGGAGCTGGAATTTAACAGTCTCAATATAGACGCTCAGAGCCCAATAAAGACTCCCTATTCAGTCTTCTGAATTTCTTGCAACAGCCAAATAATCCCATAATATTACAAGCATTATTACTCAGCTTGGAGATGAGAATGCTTCAAAATTAATGTCTATGTGCCTAACAGCTCACTAATCAAAGCTTCCATGCATCATTTTCCATCCTCAGGAGAGTCCTCAGTCTCTTTCAGTTTTATTGTGGCCAGCATGACATACCACACTGTGCAAGCTGGGGCTGGTGACCTTTCGTCTTGGCCAGGATCCAGATTTTCTTCTTAGTTCCAAATGCCACTCCAAGTTTCCTGCAGGTGATTTCTTCAGGATTGTTGCTTACAGTTTTTAAAAGTGCTGACTTCTAGAAGGCTGAAAAGTCCCTCAACAATTAATTTTCACTTCAGCCACATAATCATTGGCCCAATGGGGGGTATTAAGCAGGAAAAAAGTAGACATTTATATGCATGGCTTAAGAGATCTAAAAAAGTATAGCAAGGATTAACTAGACTGAGGAGAATGAACTTGATTACAAAAGAGGTGATCCAAGGTAGTAATGCCATTTCCAATTTACTTCCTAGATATATTTTATCCTTGAAATATTATCGATAATAAACAACCTTAAGGCTCTTTTGGTTTCTGGGTGGCTGTGTATTTCCCTCTTAGTTCTACTTCATACAAACACAATCTCAGAGAATATGTAAAAGTCTCTTTAAAAGCATCTTGCTCAGGGAAATTGTGTAGTGATAAGTTCAGTATAATAAGAAAATATTTTAACCCCTTTTGAGATCTTAAGGAATATATCCTACAATTTGTAATAGCAGGTGATACTCTTTTTAAATCAAAATAAAATGTTTTCAAATAGTTAAAATAAAACGTTTTTTCCTGAATTGTTAAATTTGGAAAATACTTACCTTTGTACATATGACCTATTATATGCTATGTACTTTTAGCTTTCTCCTTACTACCTTTGAAAAATATTGCCTATGACATCATTTTACTCTTTCAAGAGCAACTGAGGGATTTTGGAGCACCCACAGCAAAAGTAAACAACAATAAAATCTTTCTGCTGTAATTACACTTTAAAAACTCAAGGATTTTAAGTGGAAATTTTACAACTGAGATACTCATTCAAGTACACGACATGGGGTATCATCCATTTTGATGATTAGAAAAAATTATTTATCCCTAACTGTAGTTCTCTAAAGCACAGTCTCAAAGATAGGCTACAAAATATATATGCTGTCCGAGATAATTTAGTTTGGAGGAATTAAGAGGTTTAGTCTCTGTCTCTCCATACAACTTTGCTTGAGAACTAAAATCAGAGAGAAATATACCGTTTCTCTACAATGTGTCACCATATATGTATATAACCAACTGGAAGGTGGTGATTGACAGTTGATTCATGGGTGATTCGGCCACTAAAAGGAAATGTTGCCATTGCAACAACAAGAATGGACCTTTGGAACATCATGCTAAGTGAATTAAGTAAGACAGAGAAAGACAAATACTATATGACCTCAGTTATATGTTGAATCTAAAAACACACTGAACTCATAGAAATAGAGAACAAATTTATAGTTACCAGAGGTGGGGGTTAGCGGGTGGGGAAATGGGTGAGTGTTCAAAAGGTATAGACTGAGTTCAGTGTGTGTCATTTTGTAATAGTGTCAACAATAAATTAAAAGAATTCTTTAAACCCTACAAACTTACAGATAAATGATAATTAAATTTTGGTTGTGTTATGTACAACCTGTGACTATAGTTAATAATACTGTATTGTATATTTAAAAGTTGTTAAAAGAATAGATCTTAAAAGTTCTCATCACAGGAAAAAAGTTGTAACTATGTATGGTGATGGATATTAACTAAACCTATTGTGGTGATTATATAGAGATGTGTATAAAATTACTATGTTATACACCTTTAATAAAATGTTATATATGTCATTATTTCAATAAAACTGGGGGGGACATATGCTGTCATATGTTGTGCATGTTGGTTTCACAGTTTATTGGGGTATGCTGCTCTTTTGTGCATACCTCAGTTGTACATATCTGTAGGAATAATACTCAGTTAGCTAAGAACTGTGGGAGGGGGAAGGTAGCACTTGTTACAATTGAGATTTACCATTTGCATCTACAGCCTGAAAACTTTTAGAGCTCTATTATCAAGAGTCAAAGGAGAAACTCCAAGTAGCTGAGTTCCATTGTTGATTTTTATGATAATCTGCTGCCTGCTGCACTAGAGGTAGAGAGAATTCAATCAATGGGTAGGCAGTGGTACCCAAACTCTACAAATATGTGATTTCTAGGCCTCCTACTTTAGCAATGAGATTATGTGGTAGCTCCATGATGAGGATCTAGGTAGATACTAGAATTCTGGTCATAGAGTACACAAAAGAACTGTTAAATTTTAGTGAAGAATGTATAGAAAAAAAAGAATGTATAGATATCCAAAATATTTAGTAATTACTCTGCACAATGCTGGAAGTCATTATATTTCTCAGAAATAATTTGTCTAGCATGTTCCTTGGGTTAGAAATATGTACCTGTGCCTGTGAGATGACTTGGGCAATAACACTGTTTTGGCCTGGATTGCATCTCATCCTTTGTGTATAAAAATAATACAGACCCAACATGGTTTATTTTAGTGGTTTTAATATCCTCTAGTGCATATTCATTGAGACATAGTGAAAATGGTCCACCCTTGGACCTGAAGGCATTCTCTTTTTTAAATTGAATTTATTGGGATGACATTGCTTAATAAAATTTTATAAGTTTCAAGTGTACAATTCTATAATACATCAATTATATATTGTACTGTGTTTTCACCACCCCACAAGTCTCCTTCCATCACCATTTATTCCCTCCTTTGCCCTCTTCTACCTCCCCCCATTACATTTCCCTCTGGTAATCACCATTTTTTTTGTGTGTGTAATACTTTCACCTTTTTCACACAGACCCACAAACCCCTCCTCTCTGACAGCTGTTAGTCTGTTCTTTATCTATGAGTCTGTTTTATTGTGTTTATTAATTTAATTGGTTCCTTACATTCCACATATAAGTGAAATCATATGGTACTTGTCTTAATCTGACTAGCTTTTTTATTTAGCATAATACTTTATAGTTTCATCCATGTTGTCGCAAAAGGTAAAATTTCCTTCTTTGACATGCACATCTAAAAAATAGATGACCTGGAATAGGTGTATATCCAAGTTTTCCAAAAATGTATCCCAGAATACAGTAGTTTTGTAGGATATTAACAGGTATTAAGTGAAAAAAATGGTTTCTGTGGTTGAATTAAATGCGGGAATCCTGAGTTGCTAAGCTCCTCATTTTACCTTATTGCACTTACTTGCAAAGGTCTGTGAAATGCAAACATGCACAATAAATCTTCTTGAGAAAGACCATAATATGCAACTTTGCCCAAGATATTTGATCATAGAAATTATTTTTCATGGACTACATCATGGAACTAGTTTTCTCAGAACCCACACAGAGAAACACTGGCCTATATCAAGACAACAGACTTATATAATGTAAGGATGTATGTAAATGATCAGTACTTATAGGTATCAACGCAAATAGAAGGAATCAAACCCTAAGAACCAAGGCTGCAATCTCAGGTATTCAGCAAAATTTAATGCTACAAATCTCTCTCTCTCTCTCTCTCTCTCTCTCTCTCTCTCTCTCTCTCTCTCTCCATCCCTCTCCCCCCTCTCTGGCCTACTATTAAATTTTCTAAAATTTAACTATATCATTAATTGTCTTTAAAAAAATCAAGCAAATAAACAAAATCATATGTGAACATATGTAAATCTCCAACTGTCTAAAGTCTAAACCTTTAAGCATAATCAGATCCATTTTCAATGTGGTTTCAGCTTGTCTTCCCCATCTCCTCAGATCTAACCATATTAAACTGCTTGCTATTCCTCAAATCCTCGATGTATTTTTAATGTTTCTTCACCTTTATTCAACCTGTGCCCTTTGCCTTGAATGCCCTTTCCTGTATATCTCACTCAGTATCTTTCTAGTCATTCCTATTTATCCTTTAAGATGAAGATGTATTCATTATCACTGTCTTTCTTTCCTTGTTTAACTTTTTGAGGGCAGGGATCATATCTTATTAATCTCTGATTCTTTAAAATGCCTAACATAGTTGAAACTCAATAAGTATTTTTAACCAGATAAATAAATGAATGAATAGATGGAAAGATGGAAGGACTATCTAGATGGCTTCCTAGAAGGATGGATGAATAAATAGACAAATGAATAAATACTGTGAAATCTGTCTCCTTAGAGACAATTCCATGAGTAGCATGTCAGCATTGGAATCCCTCAGTTGCACGCAGGACAGAAGTATCAATACTGGGTTGATCTTGAGCATGAAGAATGATGAAAGGTCTGGCATTAAGACTGTCTGTCTTCAATATTAAAAACCAAAGAATCCATGATAACATCAGACCATGACCAGGGGTTCCCTGAGCAATCCTCCCAACTAGAGAATTATGGAGATTGTTTAAATCTGCAAATCTGTTAACAGGTTTAAATCTCAGATGTGGAGTTCAGTCTCCCAGTAGAAAAGACAATTATAGATAACCTCCGAAGAAAATGGTGCACACCTCAGCGTCTTGCATGTTCTAGAGTGCCATGTTTCCTCTACTCTTTTGGGGTTTGGCTGCTACCTGAAAGTCTTGAAGGTCTACCATCTTCCTTGGTCCAAGAAAGGAGAAAGTAGCAGGCACCAATACTATTTATTAAAAGCTAAGAACTTTTTGTGTTGTGCAACACAAAACAAAGTAATGTCTGGGGAGGAATAGGAAGGAAAGTGAAAAGGGGGAGGGGTTAGGGGAAAAGACAGCAGATAAGAGCAGTTCACTCTTTCTCATTCCATCTTGGAAACTGAGAGCACAACCTTGAGAAGCACAGAGGAAAGTGAGAAGTGTCTGTGATTTATTCTAAACATAGCCTGTGAAAAACCACATTTAATTCACTGGAGACACAATGCATTTCTAGACAGTTATGTTTATAACTTTTCTTAAATTCAAAGTAGGCAAGGGAATTAGATTTTGGAAGCAGTTTGCAATATATGATTTTTCAAAAGCAGCCATAAATGAACAATGTACAAAGAAAGTTCTATCCTTATTGTAGATGGGCAGTTGGAAGCCTGGAGGTAGTGTTCAAGGAAACAATCCTGAGAATCCAATCACCTCCAGGAACCTTTCATAAACACCAAGGGCTGATATTGATATAAAGCTATGAACAGGCAGATAGGACTAGAAGCAGGAAGGAAAAGGCTGCATGTTTTAAGTCCCTCTGAATTAAGAAGGTCCCATGCCAGACAGTAGATGGAACACTATAGAAAAAAACACACACACAAAAAAAAAACAGATTAGAGATCTTAAGGCCTGAAGACCAAGCAGCCATCAACTGCAGAGTGCCAGATTCTCTGAGATACAAAGGCAGCTCTTCTGCTCTCCACTCCCTCACTAATCTATCTATCCAGTCTACTTTTAGACACACAATATATCTTACTTTGATGTGACATGAGGTAGCTAAAATTACTATGCAGGTCAAGGCACTCAAGTCTAGACTATCTATACTTTTGGAAGAAGTAGATAGACAACAAAAAAAGAGCTGATAAACTTACAACTCTTTTTCTGTGACTTTACATATAAAATCACAAAATAGTAGTGCCATACAGGTTCTTGGGGAAGCCTACCATGCCAATTTTATGATGGGAAAACTGAACCTCAGAGGAGAGAAGAGACTTGTCCAAGGCCACATTCCTAGTTGCCATTTTGGAATGGATTATACAATTTAGAGCTGAATGATGGGAAGAATAAATAAAATTATATTAATTATCTTTCAAGTTGATCAAAATGTCTATGCTAAACACAAATTTTATGAAAAAGGAATTCTAATGATAAAGTATTCAGAAGGGACATTCTGTGTTTATGCTTTCTTTCTTTTTCCCATTTTTTGAATAAAGGTGTGATATACATTGAATTTGAAAGTTAACAACAAACATAACAAGTATTTTCAGCAGGGAAGCAAGAAATGGAGACCTCAGGTATAGAATAAAAAAAAAAAAGACCCTGAATAGCTGCAGCAATCCTGAGAAAGAAAAACAAAGTAGGTGGGATCTCAATACCAGATATCAAGCTGTATTACAAAGCCACTGTTCTCAAAACTGCCTGGTACTGGCACAAGAACAGATATACAGATCAATGGAATAGAATAGAGAACCCAGAAATCAAAGCAAACCACTATGCTCAATTAATATTCGACAAAGGAGGCATGAATGTACAATGGAGTCAAGACAGCCTCTTCAATAAATGGTGTTGGGAAAATTGGACAGATATATGCAAAAAATGAAACTAGACCACCAACTTACACCATACACAAAAATAAAATCAAAATTGATAAAGGACTTAAACATAAAACAGGAATCCATAAAAATACTAGAGGAATTAACAGGCAGCAAAATCTCAGACATATGCCAAAGAAATTTCTTCACTGATACTGCTCCTAGGGCAATGGAAACTAAAAATAAAATAAACAAATGGGACTACATCAAAATAAAAAGCTTTTGAACAGCAAAAGAAACAATCAACAAAACAACAAGAAAGCCCACTGCATGGGAGAACATATTTGCCAGCATTATCCCGATAAAGGGTTTAATCTCTAACATTTACAGGGAACTCATGAAACTTAACAATAGGAAGATAAACAATCCAATTAAAATA
>NW_006298687.1:71736-77681 GCF_000327345.1 Myotis davidii | reverse complement strand
GACTGTCGGGCCTTGGACGGAAGGTAGGGGAGGGTGGGGGTAAGGGGGCAAGATCAACCAAAGGACTTGTATGCATGCATGTAGGCCTAACCAATGGACACAGACAACAGGGGGGAGAGGGCATGAGTGGGGGATTGGGGGGTAATGTGGGTATAAGGGCACATATGTAATAACTTAATCAATAAAGAAATTTAAAATAAAAAAGTAAAGAAAAAGAAATGGAGACTTAAATTTAGCAAAATGGAAAGGTTTTGCAAACAATGATGTCTAAGAGGGTAAACATTTGGGTTCTTACTGACATGGTATTTGAACATCTACACTAATAAAAGACAAACATGCAAATTGACCATACCTTTGCTATGCCTTAAGCCATGCCCACCAGGCAATCAGAGTGATTATATGCAAATTAACCCAACCAAGATGGTGGGCAGCAGCCACAGAGCTGGAGCAAGCAGGAGGTTTGGTTGCTCCAGTGATGGAGGAAGCCAAGCTTCCCGCCTGCCATGGCTGGCTCTGAGCTCCACTCAAGACAACAAAGTTTCAATTATAGAAGATAAATAAACCCCAGATGCCTGCTTTCAGCTGGCTATGGCCACTGAGCTGGAGCGAGCAGAAGGCTTGGGTTGAGCCTGGCGATGGAGGAAGCCAAGCTTCCCGCCCACCCTGGCTGGCTCTGAGCTCCACTCAAGGCTACAAAGTTTCAATGATAGAAGGTAAATAAATCCCAGAATAAATAAATAAAAGAAAAAAGGAGAGGCTGGGAGCTTCCGTCACTGGCTGGGGGGGGGGGGGGAGGAGCTTGGCCAGCCTGCAAATGGCCCTCAGCCCCTCACCCAGGCTGGCCAAGCACCCCAGCCGTGCACCAGGCCTCTATCCTATATAATAAAAGGGTAATATGCAAATTGACCCTAACAGCAGAATGATTGGGAATGACTGGTCACTATGACACACACTGGTCACTAGGGGACAGACACGTAATGCAGGAGCTGTCCCCTGGTGGTCAGTGTGCTCCCACAGGGGGAGCTCTGCTCAGCCACAAACCAGGCTGACTGCTGCCAGCACAGCGGTGGTGGCAGGAGCCTCTCCCGCCTCCTCAGCAGTGCTAAGGATTTCCAACTGCAGCTTAGGTCTTCTCCCTGCTGGTAAGTGGACATCCCCCGAGGGCTGCTGGGCTGCCTGAGGGATGTCTGACTGCCAGCTTGGGCCTGATCTCCCAGGGAGTGGGCCTAAGCCAGCAGGTAGACATCCTCCAAAGTGTCCCAGACTGCAAGAGGGCATAGGCTGGGCTGAGGGACCCCCCTGATTGCACAAATTTTCGTTCACTGGGCCACTAGTAATATATAATTATCTTAGTTACTAGCATCATCTCCAAAAAGATCTTGACAGTATTTTTGATTTGATGTAATCAAGAGTGATTTCTGGTGATTCTCTGCCTGTTGGAGCTGTTACTATCATAGGACATGCCAAGGAACTCAGAATAAGAGCTAACTGGGAAGTGCTGTGAACATCCTAACCAGATAAATTACTAGTAACCTCACTGTCATAATAAACCCTCACACTTTGTCCTTTACCAAAAATGTTCACATTTATCATAGCATATGACTCCCATTATAGCTCTATGAGAGTGATATTTCTAACCTTACAGATGAAGAAATTGAGACATAGATAGGGCACAATAAATAATGGAGCTGGGCCTTTAACCTAGGTCTTCCTGATTCCAAAGACAAAGGCATTCACATGACATAAAAATCCTTTTATCTTATAAGCATTTCTTGAAATTTGCCTGCTTGAAGCTCTATTGCCTAGCATGGTGCTTTGTACATAGTAGAAAGACAGTAAATATTACAGAAATGGAAGTGAAATAAAGTCAACCACAGCAATTTTCAGCTTATTTTCATTGTGTTTACCAAGGCTATTCAAAGTTTAACTTGTTCAACTGTATAAAGTCAATTTGTAAATTTACCATACCACTCTCACCAAAGATTTATAGATTTATGCCTATCTTCTATAAGGAGTAGTAAAATGATCTCTTATACATAAACTCCTTTTCAAAAGGGTTCACCTTAATCATGTCATAGACTGCTTTATGATAGAGGATGCTGGCTGAGACATGACACTAATTTTAAGATTGGGATCCAACTGCATTAGGACTTCGGTTGCCATTAGGCTTTACCTGCATCAAAGTGGGCATATCAACAGATGGAAAACTAAGGGGTTCTCTACGTGCAAGCCCCATCTCTTATACACAATTCACAGACAGCTAAATGAGAGTTCAGTGTATCAGAAACCTCACACGGGGTCATAAAATTCACATGGAAAAAACTTCCCTTTTGTTTTCCTTCTGCACTCCCCCATCCCAGTCTTATTTCTTCCTCCCCACTACAATTGAGATTTATCTGGAGAAGCCAAGCAAACAAGAACAAGGTTGATTTTTTTTTTTTAATATTTGAGTTTCATTTGATGTGACTGCCTGGAAAACCACTCACAGAGCATCTGCCTATGATTTCTGGGAATACTAGACACTACTTGAAAGGCTTCTGTTAAAACCATCTCATATTGAGCCTGGATCAATTTATTTGCAGTACTTTTGTCTGTTTAAGGACTATTACTGGCCTATAAGGAAGGGAGTATAGAGTTATCCACATGAAGACCCACACATGATTAGAAAACAAGTTGGTTTTTATAAATAAGCACATAGGAAGACAAGGTATTGAGCATGTCATAAAAACAACAACAATGACAACAACAACAACAAACAAACAAAAACTAAAGATGGACAAGTGCTTTAAATTAGCCTTGAGAGGAGAGGGGAAAGGGCAGGATTCTGGGCGCATACATTTTCCTAGAATCTGATAGGCTGATAAGGAGTATTCAGGTATGAAGCTACAGTTTTAGGCATTCAGAAGTAGATTTGTCTTTCCTGAAGTTCCATTTTGAAATAAAAATAGACTAATGATCTTGCTTTACTCATGAAAGTTGCATCTTTCTGGAAGTGGAAGGCAGCAGAGATGACTCTGGCATTGAACAGATGTGAACATGAATAAATGAGAAATTTGTGGGGGGTATAAGTGTCAGCAAAGCTTTTCTGGAATGGTACCAGTGCTTATGATAGACACAGAGTAAGAAACAGAGAACCTTATTATGTGGAGTCGCCATTGAAAGAGCTGTATCTTACCTCGGTCAAGCTACTGTGCTACCAAAATAAATGCTTTTGGAAATTATCAATAGATTTGCAAGGAAAAGGGTATGATTAAAAGACCTGTTCATCCCTAGGAGGTGTGGGATAAGAAATTGGCTCTGCTTGGCAGCTTAGTCATAGGCTCCAAAGAAAAGCAGCTTCTCTTTCCAGGTGGCCAACCCTACAATATTGGCAGCAGTTAACTGATGGCTATTCTTGGGTGTTCAAGGCCAGCCTGTGCCGGGGTCATCCTGCACCTCTAATTGTTCTGAATTTCTTAGTTCTCTCATCCTAGCCACCATTTAACAACATTAGACCAGTACCATTATGTCCTCTGGGGAACCCTTCTTAGTCAAGCCCACACTCATCCCTGAAGAGAGTCCTGCCTGATTCTTGCGTCATACCTCCTGCTCTCATGCTTAGCCCCAGAATGGGGTATAGCAAAGAGGAAAATCTGGTTTAAAGAGAGAACCAGAGAATGAGGATGGGAAAGGGAAGAGAAGAAAAACGAATAAAATCATCATACCTCCCAGAGTCATCCCTGCTTCATAGCATTTCCGGAGGCGACAAGATGGACAATTTTTTCTTCGGAATTTATCGATGGTGCAATCATTTCTGCTGGCACAAAGGTACTTCTGTTTCCCTGGGAGAATAAATATAAAAGTAGACAGACCTGTTAATGGTTTTCCAGAGTATCTCTCCTTAAGTATTTCTAGGCAGCAAGGGCATAAAGATATATCCTGCCAGATGAAAGAAGTGGACAGAGAATGGCCCTAAATAATTTGATAACACAGAATCTATTAAACCAGGCTGGTTTAATTCAATGTTTTTCTGTTTGTTTTCATAGGGATGAACAATTCAGGTCCTGATGATACTTGCTTTATCAAGACTACTGACTGGTATGTTCAATAAGATGATCTATGTATGAACCGTTACTAAAAACCAGTAATGCCCATGAAAAAATGATCATTGGTGGAAATTATCACTTTTCTTCTTCCTGACTCCTGAAATCATGCTTGAACTAATAACATTATTTTTTTTCTTTTTGTTTATATTTTTATTGATTACAGAGAGGAAGGGAGAGGAAAAGGGAGATAGGAACATCAATGGTGAGAGAGAATCATTGATCTTCTGCCTCCTGCATGCCCAACACTCGGGATTGAGCCTGCAACCCAGGCATGTGCCCTGACCTGGAATCGAACCATGACTTCCTGGTTCATAGGTCACACTGGCTGGCAACATGCTATTTTTTACAATAAAAATACAGGTAAAACTTTTACAAAAGAGCATTTATATAAAAGGGGATTTATATAGGATTTCTATTTGTTTTTAAATTGCTAGTGATCATACCCCCAATTCTGTAGGTTATAAAAATCAAACAGATAGGCTCATTCTTTGTGAAGTGAATCACAGCAAGTGAAAGGAAGTCCTCTGAAGCCAAAACAAGAGAAATGATCACTGTCATGCACACCTTGAATTGTCATAAATACAAAGAAACATACATACACAAACACAAACACAGAGATCCTCAGGATCACTGCTACTCAAAGACAGACATGGAGGTTCACTCAAAAAAAACCCAACATATTTTATTCTCCACATCTTCACCAGCACTTGTTCATTGGTTTATTGATGGTAACCATTTGGAAGGTGTGAAGTGATATCTCATTGTGGTTTTAATTTGCATCTCTCTGATGATTAGAGACATTTAGCGTTTTTCATATGTCTATTAAGCCAACTGTTAAAGGGAACCCTTGTGCACTGTTGGTGGGAATGCAGACTGGAGTTTCCACAAAAAATTAAAAATGGAATTGCCTTTGGACCCAGCTATTACATTTCTGGAAATATATCCTAAGAATCCCAAAACACTAATTCCAAAAGAATATATTCAACCCTATATTCACTGCAGTGTTATTTACAATAGCCAAGATCTGGAAATAGACCAAGTGCCTATCAATAGATGAGTGGATAAAAAAGCTGTGGCACATTTATACAATGGGATACTATGCAGCTATAAAAAATAAGGAACTCTTATCTTTTGTGATAGCATGGATGGACCTGGAGAATATTATGCTAAGCCAAATAAACCAGTCATAGAAAGACAAATATCATATGATCTAACTTATATGTGGAATTTAATGAACAAAATAAACTGAAGAAGAAAAAATCAAAGGTACAGTTACAGGGAACATTCTGTTAGCTGTCAGAGGGGTGGGGCTTGGGTAGGGGACTGGATGAAAGAAGGTGAAGGGATTAGCCAAAGAACATATGTTTATAACCCATAGACACAGACAACAGTGCTGTCATGGCCAGAGGTAAAGGGAGGGCAGGGGCTGGGTGGTGGTGGGCAAAGGGAGAAGAAGTAGGGACATGTGTAATAGTTTCAAAAATAAAATTTAAGTTAAAATAATAGAATAAAATTCATATCTCTCTGGGAAAAAAACAAACAAACATTTCATTCAGTACTTTTCCTCTTTGCTCATAGTACAGGCCTGGCACTCAGTAGGGCCTCATTAAAAAATTGACTGAATCAATACACAAGAGGAACAGGTAGATCCATAAGTATAGAGTCATCTGCAGAAATAGACCAGATGCCTGCCCTGTTGCTCTAAAACACAGAGAACTTCTCTAGCTCTGTCCCAGCCTGAGCTTGAGAATCCCCTCCCCTCCACCCCATACTTTCTCCAAGTCCCTGGTTGTTTTTCTCTCGTTTACTGCTGTACTTCTATAGTTTATTAGATAGACTGGGATTTTAGGGATGATTCTT
>NW_006298687.1:62389-71679 GCF_000327345.1 Myotis davidii | reverse complement strand
AGAAAGAGAAATTGAAGATTAATAGCTATTTGGTAGCAGGAAAAAAAATGGCCACAAATTTACAGCTTGGATTTCCTCTCCCTTCACTTAGCCTAAAATGCATAGATCAGGCACAGAAAATATCTATATAATAAAAACCCAGTGGTTGTAATGCCATAACGACCAAAGACCGGTCACCAGGAGGCTGCATGTGCAGTGAGTTGTGCGCGGGTGGGCAGGGACTTGACTCTGGGTCCCAGAGTGCACCAGGACTCAGGGAAGTCCCGTGGCACTGGTGGGACTCTGGGGCCCTGGGTATCACGTGATTTCCTGCGGGTCTGGGTCTCATGCAATTTTGTGCACTATTATAATAGGTTATTATAATAGGCTATTATAATAGGTTCTTTCATATAGGAGTGTCAATAATAACCAGTTCAGCAAAAATTTCCTTTTCCATCCCTCCGCTCACCTCCCCTTCCCATCCCTTCCCTTCCCTCCTTTCATTGCTTTTGTCAAAGGAATCCAAAATGTCAGGATTAAAAAAAAATCGCACCAGTACAACCCTTGCATTACAAGGATGAGTTCTGGAGAGGTCTTGACTTGCCTGAAGAACACTAAAATACTGAATTGGAGGACCCCAAAAGGATAAGTAAACCTATCTATTATGAATGAGGCTTGTTTTAGGGTATTTAAATATATTATTTAAATGGAGCACCTCAGTAGTTTTTTGAGGTAGGTACTATCATTACTTTCATTTAACAGATGGGAAAATATAAGTCTTTTAAGCCAGTACTTTTTCTATTATAACATAGAATTTTATGCATATAAATAGAACTTACTTTGCTAGCAGCTTTTTTATTTTGTTTCACACTGAGATTGTAATGTGTACACAGAAAGGATGGTATTACAAGTGTCATTCAGTTTATTAATGGGTATTAGTTCCAAGAGTTCAGGCTCTGTATCCAGTGAGTTTGTTTTCAGTGCCATGGGTGTTCTAGAACTGGGGCTTCTTTATAGTACTAGTGCTGCTGCAAACCTCAACCCATTACATTGATTACTGAAATAAGGTCAAGTCAGGAGTACTTGACTTCTTCGAGGAATCTCTACTTTCAAGGAAAATATTAGCTACTAGACCACAGTTTGCCAAGGAATGGTTGCATGGCCAATGCAATAAGGCTCCACGAGGAGTTTTAAATTCCACTTCTGAAAGCTAACCATCCTGTTAATGAGAGAGGATACAATAGGAAAAGAATAAAATGGCTTTTTTTCAATTTGGAGCTCAGATAGTTTCCTTAGCTATAGTTCATACCTTGTCCCAGAGTACTTCTTGGCCTAAAACAAGGTGACCTAAAAACACAAATATCCTTTATAATTTATCCAAAAAGAAGTGCAAACCTCAGTATGACTAATGCCATTGCATATTAATTTACTTGGCTTCTATTATGGGCCAGGCATTGTACTAGTTTTTTTTAATTATACTTTTAAATTACAGTTTATATTCAGTATTATTTTGTATTCATTTCAGGTGTACAGCATTTTGGCTAGACAATAGTGTACTTTACAAAGTGTTTCCCCCAATATTTTTAGTACCTATATGGCACCAACATAGTTATTACAATATTATTGACTATATACTCTGTGCTGTAGTTTACGTCTCCTTGACTATTCTGTAATTACCAATTTGCTCCTCTCAATCCCTTCACCTTGTTCACCCAATCCCTGAAACTCCCTCCTTTGGCAACCATCAGTCAGTTCTCTATATCTATGAGCCTGTTTTTATTTTTGTTTATTTATATTTATTGAATTTATTGAAGTTGCATTGGTTAATAAAAATATATAGGTTTCAAGTATACAGTTCTATAATACATTATCTGTATATTTTATTGTGTGTTTCTATTTTGTATCTTCATTTATTTTGTTTAGGTTCTACATATAATTAAAATCTAAGGTAAAGGGTGTCCCAAAATTCACGCAAGAACTAATTTTGATAGAAAACACAGGTTTATAATTGAAAAATTGTAAATTTTTTATTGATTCATAAAGAATAAACTATAAGATTATGTATGGAATAGGATATCAGGTAAATGGCCTCCACGGCTTTGCTGACACATACACACTCTTTTGTTATGCGGCTGCTCAGGCAATAACAAGAGTGTGTACGAGCCAGCAAAGCTGTGGAGGCCATTTACCCGATATGCTATTCCATACATAACCTTATACTATATACTTTATGAATCAAAAAAAGTTACGATTTTTAATTATAAACTTGTGTTATCTATCAAAATTATTTCTTGCGCGAATTTTGGGACACCCTTTATTTGTTTTTAATCTGACTGACTTATTTCACTTCCATAATACCTTCAAGGTCCACCCATGCGTTTGCAAATGGTAAGATATCATTCTTTTCTATGGCAAAGTAATAGTCCATTGTGTATGTATGTACCAATGCTTTTTTATCCACTCATTTATTGACGGGCAATTGCATTGCTTCCATATCTTGGCTATTGTAAATAATGCCATTATGAACAAAGGGTGCATATATATTTTTTTCTAATTCATGTTTTGCATTTCTTCAGATAAATACCAAGAAATAGAATAGCTGGGTCCTAAGGCAGTTCCATTTTTAATTTGTTGAGGATACTCCATACTGTTTTCCATAGTAATTGTACCAGTCTGCATTCCCATCAGATATGCACAAGGGTTCCCTTTTCTCCCCATACTCACCAATACTTGTTTGTTGATTTATTGATGATATCCATCCTGATGGGTGTGAAGTGATGTCTCATTGTGGTTTTAATTTGCATTTCTCTGATGATTAGTGATTTAAAGCATATTTTCATATGTCTATTGGCCATTTGTATTTCCTTTTAGGAGAAGTGTCTATCAGGTCCTTTGCCTACTTTTTAATTAGATTATTTGTTTGTTTCTTTGTTTTGCTGTAGAGTTGTATAAGATCTTTATAAATTTTGGATATTAACCCCTTATCAGATGTATCATTGGCAAATACATTCTCTAGTTCAGTAGGTTATCCTTTAATTTTTTTGTTGGTTTCGTTTGCTGTGCAAAAACATTTTAAAAAAATATATTTTTATTGATTTTTCACAGAGAGGAAGAGGGATAGAGAGCTAGAAACATCGATGAGAGAGAAACATCGATCAGCTGCCTCCTGCACACCTCCTACTGGGGATGTGCCCGCAACCAAGGTACATGCCCTTGGCCGGAATTGAACCTGAGACCTTTCAGTTGGCAGGCTGATGCTCTATCCACTGAGCCAAATCGGTTAGGGCTGTGAAAAAACTTTTTAGTTTGATGTAGACCCATTTGTTTATTTTTCTTTTGTTCCCCTTGACCCAAGAGATATAGCAGAAAAAATTGCTAAGAAAAGAGATAGATTTTACTGCCTAAGTTTTCTTCTAGGATGTTTATGTTTTCAAGTCTGACATTTTAATCTTTAATACATTTTAGTTTATTCTTGTGTGTGGTGTAATCATTTTATTGAATTTTTTACAGAGAGAAAGGGAGAAGGACAGAGAGTTAGAAACATCGATGAGAGAGAAACATCGATCAGCTGCCTCCTGCACAACTCCTACTGGGGATGTGCCAGCAACCAAGGTACATGCCCTTGGCCGGAATCAAACCTGGGACCTTTTAGTCCACAGGCTGATGTTCTATCCACTGAGCCACGCCAGTTAGGGCCCTAGTTTCATTTTTTGCATGTATCGCGTTAATATTCCCAATACCATTTATTCAATAGTCTCTATCGCAATATATTCTTGCTTCCTTTCTCAAATAGCAAATGACCATATAGGTATGGGTTTATTTCTGAGCTCCCTATTCAGTTCCATTAATCTATATGTTTGTTTTGATGCCAGTACCATGCTGATTTGATTACTATAAACTTGTAATAGTATAGATTGATATCAGATAGCATGATACCTCCAACGTGTTCTTCTTCCTCAAGATTTCTGTGGCTGTTCTTTGACATAGACCATTGATACTTTGATACGAGTTGTACTGAATCTAAAGACTACTTAGATTAAAATATGGCCATTAAAATATGTTAATTTTCCCTATCTGTAAGTACAGTATATGCTCCCATTTACTTAAATCTTCAAATTTTTTTCTTCTGTATATTTCCATTTTCTGAGTACAGGTCTTTTACCTCTTTGATTAAATTTATTCCTAGATATTTTACTTCTTTTGATGCAACTATAAGTGGAATTGTCTTTTTGTTTCCCTTTCTCATAGTTCATTGTTAGTGTATAAAAATAAAATCCATTTCTGAACATGTATTTTGTGTCCTGCTACATTACCAAATTCACTTATTATTTCTATAGTATTTGAATCTGTCATTGAGTGCAGCCATAGCAGATGTTTAATAACTATCTTCTGATAGCTTGGAGTGCACATCTTCTATGTTCCAGGAAGTATTCTAGGAAACGAAGGAAACAACAGTGGATAATTCAGTCAAAGGCTTTGCCTTCAAGTTGGGTGATCTTTTGGTGGAAACCAACAAGTAATTAATGTTATAAAAATAAATTAGATATTTCAGATGGTGGTACATACAATTAAGGAAATGAAACAGAGTGCTGTGATAGAATGGAAAGTTAATTTAGGTAGAGTTGGGAAATATTCTATAATGTGGTGGCATTTAACCCTGAATAATATGAACCAGACATTTAAAGAGCCAGCACAGCAATATTCTCAAAGAAGGAACAGCAAATGAAAGGCTTAAAGTTATAAATGAATTTGGTGTGTTCTTGGAATAGCAAGGTGGCCAATGTGGCTGGCATAAGATAAGGGAGGGGAGGTGGTAAGAAAATTTGACTGGATTGCAGAACCAGGTTGTGCTGGGCAGTAATTCTCCATCTTGGCTGTAAGTTAGAATCATTTGGGGACCTGTTACAAACTACTGATGCTTGGTTTCACTTTCAGTAGTACTGATTCCATTTACTGAGGTAAATGGTAGGCACTATGATGTTCTTAACATTCCCCTATTGCTTCTGATGTGAGAGCTGCTGATGTTGCACCTTGCAGTTGAGTTGACTGCTTAGGGAGTTTTTCAGCTGACAACAGATTAACGGGATGAATGTTTGACATTACAAAAGCATTTGACAGTCCACAATGCCCCTTGCCCTTTTTTACTCCTTTGGAAATGAGTGAGGTCGAAGCCATTCAAATGAGTAGTGTGGGAAGCACCAGATAATGTTATTTTGATGGGATTTGGAAAGACCTTCTAGAAAAACTACAGGATCCAATCTCATCAAGTAAAACTCTATGAGAAATAGCGACTTCTGCTAAGGTTATTTGAAATATGGTCACACCCATGTTTTATATTCTCAAGCTTTCTTCCCTTAGGTTCTGGGTTTGGCTTGCAGTGATTCATAAAATCCGATTTTTAGTATCTCTTCCCAATTTCACAATCAGTGCTATCATATTAGTAACTTGAAATAAGAATATCTACATCATGGAAATCAGCAAATGCTACAAATATCAGGGGTCTCCACTGCTCCCTGCCCTTGGAAGACAGGGATACAGTTTACTAGCACATCACTGGTTCTGTTTTACTTCTTTCTAGCTGGGTCTGATTATCTTGTTCTTCTTTCCTTGTACTTGCATCTGAGCATACTTATGGGCTTTGGTAATATGATTGAAATCACAGCTTGTATAGACTCAATTGCATTTTAGAAACATATTACCATCTTCTCATGCTTTATTCAGTAGATGCATTCCTGAACAGTAATGTATAAATCACATTTCTTTAAAATAAATTCTCATTTATATGTAGAGTGGGGATTGACCATTTAAAGAAATTGTGTTGAGCACTTCTGTAAGATAAAGACAATAATCCTTTGTAAAATGAATAGTAACTATTTCTTTTATAAATATTATCAAATCCAAATTTTTCATAATAATCATTTTACAACCTTTATGAAGGACAATTTGGCAAAAGTTGCAAAATTAAAATTTGCATTGCTTTGACCCAGCACATGTTTTCACATGTGTGACATGACATATATACAAGAAAATGCAATGCAACATTGTTTATAATAGCAGAAGACTGCAACATAAATGTCCATTAATAGATACAGACATACAATGCATCCATTAAAAAGTGAGCCAGTTCTAGATATACTGAGATTGAACAATCTCCAAGATACATTGTAAAGTGGAGGAAAAACAAGATGTAAAATAATACAGCACACTAGTTCTGTGAATAAAATTGATATATTTTCTGTATATGTTTATAAATGCATATACTATGTCTACAAGGGTACACACACACACACACAAAAAAAAACATTAGTGGTTGCCCCAGAGAAACAAAATTGCATGTCTGAGGTTTGGAAGGGTGGAATTATTTTTTTACTTTTTAACCTTCTGTGATTTTAAAATTTTGTATCATGTGCATGTATTGCCTACTCTAATGTATACATTATGTTAAAGGTCTGTTATAAATGTCACTGTGACCTTGAGACAAATTCTTTCCTCTCTCTGAGATTCAGTATTCCCATCTACACAACAAGGGAGTTAGACTCCATACTATTTCAGAGAAGAAACCAAAAGAGCTATTTCTAGCACATCCTAGTTCCAAATTTATAGAGTCAGCATCACAACAAGTGGTTGCCTATTCACCATATGGTATAATTGGGGAATCTGCTCTTATAATAGGGTCAGAGAAAATGTCTCTATTGTTAACAAAAGAAATTCCTACTGAAAACCCAGGAGTCCAGCCTGTGTTGAAGTTTGCAGAGGAGAAAGATAATCATAGCTCTTTCCTTTTAGGAGCTTGCAATCTAGTGGGAGATAAATACACATGAAGCAGCAATAACACTAAAAAGTAAAGGAGAGTTCTGGAATGCGGCAAGGAGGTGTAGGTCATGGCTTGATTTCAATGGTTCACCATAAGGTTTTGGACAAGTCATTGTTTTCCTTTGAGCCTCAATTTCTTCATATCTAAATGATGGGAGAGTGTGATGAAGAGAATTCAATAATCGATCAATAAATTAATATTTAGCAGAGAGATTAAGAGACTATTAAGCATAAACTATGTAACTTCTATTACCTGTTCTTAGGTATTTGTTAATTGGAAAAAAAGTATGGTGTGGTGGCAGGAGCACAGACTCAAAAGTCAGAGGGACTGGGTTATGAATGCCTGCAATCTGACTTACTAGTTGTGGCAAATAGTATAATTTATCTGAATCTGTTTTCTCTTTCGTAAAATGGGGATCATATCATCCAATTTTGCAGAGCCATAATAATTCAAAATAACATATGTGAAGCAAAATTTAGGTACATGGTAAATGAGAGCTGTTTGAATAGTGTGTATTCTTCTGGAATCACCTGGAATGCATGAAGAGTTGAGTAAGGCTGAAATTACTGGTGAAACCTATATTGTATAGCACTTAAGAACTATCCCTAATTTTATTGATTTATCAAGTACTACATTAAAATAAAGAGTTTTAATCAAATTATTCAGATTTTTCTTCCCAAATTGTTCTAGAAAAAGGCACTGAGATCAAGTTTTGAAAATGAAATTTAATCTGCTGCTCAGATGCACAGCTACTTTATGCTCTAATTCTGGGTGCTGTTCTTATTTGATTTCCTAAAATTTTAAAATTTATTTATCAAGATAATTATAGTGTAGATCTTACCAAAACACTTGTATGCTCTGGACAAGATTAAAGACAAACATAAAATAAGAAAGACTGAGGGGGAGAAGTGGGGAAGAGAGAGAGGAGAAAGAGGAGGAGGAGGAAGAAAGGTGAACAAAGAAGAGTAGGAAGAGAAAATGCAGGAGGATAAGGAGGGGGAGAAGAGGACTAGGAGAAAGGGTGGAGGTGGGGGAAAGGTAAAAAAGAAAGAGATGAGAAGAAAACACAAAGAAAGGGGAAAAGAAAACAAATGGTATATAGAAAGTGAAACCCAAGCCTAGGTTTCACTAAGGACTTAATGAGATGTGTGACAGCTTCAAGAAATGTTGTGCTCAACATTGCCTGCAGTGTCACTGTCATCCTTATTGGGTGTGGAAATATTCCTGATTGGAGGAGAGATGTGAGCCTGCATTGCAATGATCTCATAGCTACCTTCTCTAAGTCTCTTCCAAAGAATCTTTTGAGTGAATTTCCCTTATGCAGTCACACTGTGGTGGATGCAGCACACTAAGAAGCCAAATTTCTTTTCTGACTCTAGGAAAGCTCTACAAAGGGGCCAAAAGAGTGAGATTGGACATGCTAGGAGGATCAGTGGAAACTATATAGAGATAATGGAGCCAATGTAGTATAGCAGGGGGGAAAGGAGGCATTATAGTTCCACATTTTGATTTCAAATACCTGCCCTGCCTCTTACTAGTTGTAACTTGGAGCAAGTTACTTGACTTCCCTGGACATCAGTTTAGCTTGATATAAAATATAAGTAACAACTCATAGTCTCAGAACCAAGATGGCGGCATAAGGTATAAACCTGTACGTGCTGCCCTCCACAACAATATTAAAACTACAACTATAAAACAAAGCAGCTATCATCCAGAACCATGGGAAAGCTGGCCGAGTGGAAGTTCAACTAGAAGGAAAGAAAAAAGTGCATTGAGACGGGGTAGGCGCCAAGAACAGAGGTATGGAGGCGCGCGTGAGGCTGCTGCACCTTGGTGCGTGGATTTTTTTCAATTGGAAGGAGACACAAGCTCTCGAATGCATTGAACTCATTTACTGCAAGACTCTGGGGTCCCAGACTCCTACGGAAACTGGACTGTCTTGCAGTGGGTCGGAAAGCAAGGGTGGATTTCTCATAGAGCTGCTCGCAGGGATCATGGTTGCTGTGGGTGCGTGGGACTCGGGGACACAGAGACGCAGAGTTGCAGAGACGCGAGGAGTAACGGAGACTGCTGACAACAGCCATTGTTGTTGTTCCGCCCTGGTGATTCTCTGATATCCAGCCCCACTCAGTTTACATCCCCACCCAAGCTGTGCCCAGCAGCACAAAGGAATCACCTGCACTTTTGCAGCATAACCTAACAAACTGCAGCTGGGTCAGAGAGCTCCAAAACTTCCAAACCCCAAACAAAGAGGGGAAATCTGCTGATATTGCTGTAGCTCCTGCTGGGTGGACTCACACAGTGGTTGACTTGGAGATCCAGGAGCCAGGGTACCCCTGGCCAGATACCAGATTTCAACTCCTCACATCCACAAGGGACACACTCAAGAAGCCGACTCAGTGAGAACCAAAGCTCCACTGAAGCAAGTTCTACCCCACAAGGGTGTCTCCAGCACAGAAGTTCTCCCACTGCAGACACAGCTGATTCTCACTGCCAA
>NW_006298687.1:52016-61931 GCF_000327345.1 Myotis davidii | reverse complement strand
TTGGTTACCTACAAGGAAGCGCCCATATGACTGTCAGCTGATTTCTCAACAGAAACTTTGCAGGCCAGAAGGGAGTGGCAAGGAATATTCAAAGTAATGAATAGCAAGAACCTACAACCAAGATTACTCTACTCAGCAAAGCTATCATGTATAATTGAAGGTCAGATAAAGAGCTTCACAGACAAGAAAAAGCTAAAGGAGTTCATCACCACCAAACCAGGATTGTATGAAATGCTGAAGGACATTCTTTAAGAAGAGGAAGAAGAAGAAAAAGGTTGCAGGTTTGATTCATGATCAGGGCACATATCTAGGTTGTGTGTTTGATCCTTGTTTGGGACACATCTGGGAGGCAACCCATTAATGTTTTTTTCTCACATCAATGTTTCTCCCTCCTCACTCTCTAAAAATCAATTAAAAAACCAACATATCCTTGGGTGAGGACTTAAAAAAATAAGACCTAAGAGAAGATATACACTGAGAGGCCTGATTATTATGCTCATCTGAAATTTGTAGGAAAATTAGCTATAATTTCGCACTGAAGTTACTAGAGGGCCAGACCATTATAAATAGGGAAGCAGGTTGTTTATCACGACAGTAGAAGTGAGTTTTTTTCTGAAGATATGAGTAAACAACAAGATTTAACAGCCTTTGAACGTGGGATATATTTGATCATGAGTGGCCAGATTATTATGACCACCCCATCAGTACTTCATTGGGCCACCTTTTGCCTCCAATACTGCTGCAATTCTTGGCATTGACTCCAGGAGATGTTGAAAGGTGATGCAAGGAATCTGACACCATGCCGGATGAATAGCACTGTCCAGTTCTGTGAGATTTGATGGTTGTGGAACCAGTTGCCTACTGGCTCTTTTAACTTCTTCCCAAAAATGCTCAATTGGATTGAGATCTGATGATTGTGGGGGCCACCTAAGCAAGGTAAAGTCTTCCTCATGTTCTTGAAACCACTCCTGCACAATACGGGCACTGTGGCATGGTGCATTGTCTTGTTGGAAGAAGCCATCTTCATTGGGATATGCCATTAACATGACAGGATGATCCTGGTCAGCAATGATAATTAGGTATGTTGTGCTATTTACAACTTGTTCCACATGAATTAAAGGGCCAAAATCATGCCAGGAAAGCATCCCCCAAACCTTAACCCTGCCCCCACCAGCTGGAAGGGTTGTACTCATGCATGTGGGGTGCATGCTTTCATGCTGTTTCCGCCAAATTCTCACTCTGCCATTTGCATGATGCAACTAGAAACGTGGTTCATTGGACCACATGACTTTTTTCCAATGCTCAACTGTCCAATCCTTGTGTTCCTTTGTGACTTGGAGACATTTTATCTTGGTAATTGCAGACAGCAAATGTGTTTGAACAGGCCTTCGGCTTCCATATCCCATATGATGCAGTGTATGGCTAATTTGCCTACAAATGTCAGATGGTCATAATAATCTAGCCACTCAATACCCCCATGCATGAATTTTGTGCACTGGGCCTCTAGTCAAAGAATAAGAAGTCTGGGAGACTGTATCCATCGAGAAAGGTCCATTCATACCATCCATTTGCAATATAGATTGTATATTTTCCTGCCATACATTTGAGTTCCCTAAAAGAATTTTCACCAAAAATGTTGTTATCAACTGAATTATAAATAAAAGAATGTATACTGACAAAATTAGAAGTCTCTCATTAATCTTAAAATTCCTCTATAAAGTAGGAACCAAGAAAAGTAAATAAATAATTCCTTTGTGTTTGTGATTTGGAAGGTCAGGAGAACTCAAAGGTACATGTTGCTAGGATTTCCTTAATGAAAAACAACAAAAACAAACACCGTGGCCAACTTGAGGAATATCAACTGACATCACTTTCTCAGGTATCCCTAGGCAACTGAGTGTGTATGCATTCTGAAATACATTTTCACCAGCAAGGATACAAGAGATTCCCCTGGAAAACACGAGTTATCCTTGGCTCCCAAATAGCTCAAACATCAATCATTCTTAGTAATCCAGGGAAAGGAGACTTGTAAAATTGCTGTTTTGAAAAGGCCCACTTCAACATCAGGAACATAAAATTATCTTCAACTAATCACAGGCAAAGCTACTGTTATTCAGACTTGGCCATTCTTACATTGAGTACAGGCTGTCTCTGTTCCCTAAACGTCCACTGTTAGGAATCAGTTCATATGTATTCATTGTCTTTCCAAATAATAAATGTTGTATCACCTTCACCTTGCATTTGTAAGTAGCTTTACAACTTATAGATAGTATGCCCCTACATTATATTCTTTGAATCTCACAAAAATGTATGAACTGAAGGACAGCTATTATTATCATTTTATAAATGATGAAACTGAGGCTCAGAAGAGTAATCAGAATGTCCATGCTCACACAGTTAAGAGGCGGAGGGGGGGCAGGGGGCACTGGGGGGTAAGGGAGGCAGGGGGAATGTCGGGGGGGGGGAGGAGACATATGTAATACTCTTTGTAATACTTTAAGTAATAAAACAAAATTTAAAAAAGAGACTAAATCATTGCAACAACCAAGTATTCTGATTCTTATTCCCATTCTTTTCTCTATACCTTTTCAGATACCACAAAAACTAAATTACAGTCAATCTTCTGTGTTCTGAAAGGCATGCAGACCATTTTACCTATTCCATGAAAAGAAATTATATATATACCTAGACTTTCTGGAGATCAGTTATCTAATAAATTCATTTAAATAATTAGGCATTAGTGCTCAAATGCTTCTTTCTCAGAGAATTATCATTTTCATTTACCTGAAAATCCAGATAAATAAAGGGTTGGAAATGGGACATTATATTATGTTATTCAAGGAAAAATTGCTAAACACTTACTCTAATATCAGAATCTATCCTAGACACTGCTTTCTATGCCCATAAAACAGATACAATATTAAGACAGTGTTTTAGGTGCTTAGGATATATCAATAAATAATCAAAAATCCCTATTTTGACTAACATCCAATTAAAGTGTGTGAAGAGATGGTGCAGGAGGGAAGGGAGCAAACAATAAACACTAAACCAAACAAATTTGAAAATGAAATAGTATATTAGAAAGCAACAAGTGATATAAAAAAAAAGCATTGTGAAGAGAATGGGAGTCCTAGGAGAGTAGATTAAAACTGAATGGTGAAGACAGGCTTTGTTAAAGTAACATTGGAAAAAATTTGGAGTAAGTGACTGAGTGAGCTGCATAAATATTTGAGGCAGAAGGAAGAGTTGATATAAAGGCCCTAATATGGTAGAATGAGTATCATGTTTAAGGATTGGCAAAGAAACCACTACAGCTACAAAGGCTTTTTCAATGAGAATAGTTTTCATTCAGATTAAGAGAGAACTAAAAGAAAAAAGAAAAGAAAAGAAAAGAAAAAACAGAAGAAACAAGTTTTAAAAATACATAATTCCTAGATTTAAGTTGCTAGTTTTAGATCTTGTGGATTTTACTCCTTCATTTATTCATTCATTCCACAATGTACTACTACATGTCAAACACTGTACAGGTTGTTGGAGGTGAAATGATTACTTTTATTTTGAGTGAAATGAGGAGACACTGGAGGATTTTGAGTAGAGGGGGAACATGTTCTGGGTTATATTTTTATATGAATAACATGCAAAAAACAATATCATTCCTCTTGCTTGTCAAATTGAGCAGCAGAAGGATCCTGAAAACTCAATTAAGTTTCAGGGTAATATTTCCTGGACACTTTAGATATTCACTTTTCTAAAGGTTAGGGCGTGTCCAATTAAAACATCTTAGAGTAGGGTAATATCAGAGAAAATACTGGAGTGAAAAACTTCTAACATTCACTCTTCCACAATAGAAATAAGGAACCTGGAAAGAAATGGACAGAATAAACACTTTTCAGAACTCTAAAACTTAACCAAATACTTGTTGCAATCTGGAGAACATTTATTAAAAGCTTTGTTATGTTTAAACTTGCCCTATTTTTGTTCAACCTCTCCCCAACTCCATAGTAGCCATGAAAACCAACAGCATGTAATGATGGTGAAAACCAGGGTCCTGATAATGACAGAAGAGTCAGAATGAGGTTGAAACTCCTTCAAAGCTTCTTTCTCAGATAATTGTCATTATTTGACTTGTTGGGTATTCTCTGAAAGACTCCACACCCAAGGCCAAGATTGCCCATTGTGAAAAATTTTCATCCTTGGGTAGTTTGTAGAAAATAATCAGAGGCAAATGTTGAACATCAAGGCTGGCTGAGTTGGTGGATAACAACTGTGGTAAACATGTTCTGTGGCATTTGGAATTATTTCAAAAATGGTTACAATAAAACAACAGCAGCAATAATAAATCATGAGATTTGTCCAGAGTAAATGCTACCTTATAAAAATTATGTTAAATGCAATTTGATTAAACCCTGCTATTAAAAATCAGATTTGTAAAATGGATTAAAAACTAAGATACACTTGCATGCTATTCTACAAGAGACACTTTAGATTCAGGGACATTCATTGGAAGTAAATGGATGGAAAAACATATTCCATGAGAACAGTAACCAAAGGAGAGCTCAACTGGCTATACTAATAACAGACAAAATAGATATTAAGACAAAAATTGTGATGAGAACAAAGACAAACATGTTATAATGGTAACAAGTTGAATCCATTAGAAGACATGCAATTATAAATATTTAACATTGTATTGGATGTTCTAGCCAGAGCAATAAGATAAGAAAGGGAAACAAAAGGTATGCAGATGGGAAAAGAGATGTAAAACTCTATTCATAGATGACATTATTTTATATAAAGAAAAAAATAAAAAATCTTAAAAATACACAAAATAAGTAATAGAGCTAATAAATGTATCCAGCGAAGATGTAGTAAAATAGATCAATATACAAATATTAATTTTATTTATATACTAACAATAATACAAAATTAAACTAAAAACAATTCAATTTACAAAAGCATAAAAAATAAGAATACATTTAACAAAAGAACTGTGGGACTTGTACATTGAAAACTACATAACATAATTGAAAGAAATTATATAACAACAAATAAATTAAAAGATGTTTATGAATTTGAAGACTGAATATTGTTAACATGACAATAGTCACCACATTGACCTACAGATTCAATATAATCTCTTCAAAAACTTAGCTGTCACTTCTTCTGAAATTGACAAGGTAGTCCAACATTTCATATGCAAATGCAAGTATTCCAGAATAGTCAAATACATCTTGAAAATGAATGACAAATTTGTAGAACTCACATCTCCCCATTTCAAATTTTGCCACAAAGCTACAGTAATAAAGGTAGTGTGGTAGTTGCATAAAGATAGACATATAGTTCAGTGGGATAGAACTAAGAGTCCAGATGTAAGCTCATATACTTATATTAGTAACTAGAGGCCTGGTGTACAAAAATTTGTGCACTAGCGGGGGGGGGGGCGCCCTCAGCCCGGCCTGTGCCCTCTTGCAGTCTTCTACCCCTTGGGAGATGACCACCTGCTGGCTTAGGCCCACTCCCCAGGGGATTGAGCCTAAGCTGGCAATCAGACATTCCTCTGGCAGCCCGGGAGCCCCCAGGGGATGTCCACTGGCCAGCGGGGAGCAGACCTAAGCTGCAGTCTGACATCCTTAGGGCTGATGAGGAGACAGGAGAGGCTCGCACAGGCACCCCAGTGGGGACCCCTCACCCTAAAGGGGGTGTGGCCAGCCTGAAAACAGCCATCAGCCCCTCACCCAGGCTGGGCAAACCTCCCTGGGGTGAGGGTCCCCACTGGGAGGGGGGTTGACCAGCGTGGGTGAGGGGCTGATGGCTGTTTTCAGGCTGGCCACACCCCCTTTAGGGTGGGGGGATCCCACTGGGGTGCGTGGCCAGTCTGGGTGAGTGGCTGAGGGCCGTTTTCAGGCTGGCCAAACCCCCCGGCAATGGAAGCTCCCAGCTTCTCCTTTTTTTAAAATTTATTTATTCTGGGATTTATTTACCTTCTATAATTGAAACTTTGTAGCCTTGAGAGGAGCTCAGAGCTGGCCAGGGCAGGAGGGAGGGAAGCCTCCTGCTTGCTCCAGGTCCGTGGCTGCTGGCTGCCATCTTGGTTGGGTTAATTTGCATATAGTCACTCTGATTGGCTGGTGGGTGTGGTGTGAGGCATAGCAAAGGTCTGGTCAATTTGCATGTTTGCCTTTTATTAGTGTAGATTGTTTTTCAACAAGGATACTAAGATAGTGCTATACAGAAAGAATACTTTATTCAATAAGTAATGTTGGTACAGCAGATATTACATGTAAAATAATAAAGCTGGCCCTAGCTGGTTTGGCTCAGAGGTTAGAGCATTGGCCTGCAGACTGAAGGGTCTCAGGTTCGATTCCTGGTTAGGGCATGTGCCTGGGTTGTGAGCTTAATCCCCAGAGGGGGGCATGCAGGAGGCAGCTGATCAATGATACTCTCTCGTCACTGATGTTTCTACCTCTCTCAAATTAATAAAAAATTTTAAAAACATAATAATAAAGCTGGACTTCCACCTCATATTATTTACAAAAATCAACTCAGAAGGGATCATAGACCCAAATGTAAAATCTAAAACTACAAAATTCTTAGAAGAAAGGACAAATGTAAATTTTTGTGACCTTGAATTGGGCAATAGATTTTTAATTATGACAGCAAAATACAAGCAAAGAGAGGGAAAATAGATAAATTGAACTTCATAAAAATGAAAGATTTTGATTTTTATGATGTCAGCGAAGTAGGTGGTTTTTACACTCAACTCCTCCCAGGACTAACCTGGAACTACAACTAAATTAAAGAACACTTAACCTGCACAACTAACTAAAGACTAGCTGAAGAAAAGTCATATAACCAAGGATTGACAGAAGAAGCCATACCAAGACTGATAGGAAAGGTGGAGACATGAAAAGAGCTTGTCCCATTCCAACTAATGGCTGATATTCCAGAGGGATCTCTCAACTGCAAGGGGTTCCACCCAAGAAGCATGGACCTAATTCCCAAGACAGGCTCACCAGCCCAGGGCATCAGAGCCAGGAAGTGGCACCCATATAACATCTAACTTTCAATAGCAGTGGGGTTTCTGTCCACCAAAGAGAGGTGGAATCCACTAGAGATGTAGGTAATCTCTAAAATACCCAATGCACAATATTTTGTTCATAGCCACTCACTCTAGGCTCTGGCAGAGGGAAGGCAGTGATGACTTGAGTCCCTTAGGAGAGTATGGGTTTTGAATTTCTGGGGAGGAGGCTGGGAGGTCAATGGCCAGGATTCTGTTACTGAGTCATTCTCCAACATTGTAATCACATCTTTCTTGGGCAGTGTACTTCATTTTCAGCATCAGACTGAAAGCAATTACTCCACCCTCTATAATCCTTCTCACCCTACCCTGCAGAGCTTAAGCCCTGCTGAAAAGTGACCTGCATAGGCTAGGTGTGTAAATAACTAGGTAGACTAAAGGCTTGTCAATCACTGGCTTTGGTGTATAGCCACTCACCCCACTTTCTTGCAAACCTGACTGGTGTTTTCCTGACATGAGAGATCCAATAGAATACCCTCCCAGCTTCCATCAGACCCAAACTCTTGGCTCTAGAGACCCCACCTGCTTGACTATTAAGGGTTCTGCTGAGGTCAGGGCAAAATCTGGGAATACAACTCAGTTGTGTGGCAGTGGAGAAAGGACAACATCCACCACCTTCCCTGAAGCTTGAATGTCACCTAACCTTCACGGGAGGTCCTAGCCACATTCTCCTGATTCCACCAGAGGCTTTTTAGGTGACTTAAACTGACAGGCAACCATCAGGCATGGCAGGTGGAGGCAGACCACTAGGTACTTTGAGACAATTGGTGACCTGCCCCTGGGCCCAGTGTTGGTAAAATATGGCCTTGGAGTGGCCTTCCTGTGTGCACCCAAGCATAGCAGAGGCAACCACAAATTATGAATCACTTATAGCTTCAAACAGGCACAAACAACATGTGCTGAGGGCCAAGCACAAACAACATGTGATATTGGCCTGCACCAGAGGCTCAGCCAAGAGGCCCAGAACCAAAATAGCAAGTGTCTGGCATCAGATAACATGAGAGCAGGACCCAATAATCTTCACAAATAGCATATCAGAAGGGAAATCGCAGCAGATTCTGCTGAGGTGAATTCCACTTTTTCTTTTTTTCTCTTTTTCTTACTCAAATTTTGTCAGTACTAGCACAGCAGCTCACAGGATGTGGTCAGGCTTGAGCCTCACAGTCAGCCAGCCTGAGGATCAATCCCACACATGCATGTCCCAACAGCAATCAAGACTCAATTACAAATGGAGGGCCCACATAATCCAAACAAGGGACATTCCTAGAATAACCAACTCAGGTGCTTAATGAAACTCTGCCACCAGATCCCACAGAACACCTACTATATAAGGTGATCCCATGAAGACTGGGAGTCACAGAAGAGCTATCTAATACATAGAAGCAAACACAAAGAGAAAACAAAATGGGGAGACAAAGAAAAGGCCAGAAATGAAAGAACAGGAGGAATCTCCAGAAAAAGAGTAAAATGAAATGGAGGCAAGCAATTTATCAGATATAGAGTTAAAAGTAATGTTTTATAAGGATGCTCAAGGAACTTAGAACTACAAAAGCATGAAAAAAAAACATAAAAACCACGAGAAACAACCAGTCAGAAAAGATTTCCAGATATGACATTAAGAATAAACTGGAAGGTCCCAACTGGTGTGGATCAGTGGTTGAGCATTGACCTATGAACCAGGAGGTCACAGTTTGATTAGCAGTCAGGGCACATACCTAGGTTGTGGGCTTAATCCCCAGTGGGGGGCATATAGGAGGCAGCCGATCAATGATTCTCTTTCATCATTGATGTTTCTATCTCTCTCTCCCTCTCCCTTCCTCTATGAAATCAACACAAACATATTTTTAAGTAAAATAAATTAAATTTAAGAAGAATACACTGGGAGGAATAAAAAATAGATTGGATGCAGCAGAGAATCGAATCCGTGATTTGGAAGACAAGGAAAAAAAAATCCAATCAGAACAGTCAAAAAATAATAATAATAAAAATGTGAATAGTTTAAGGGGACATTGGGAAAACATAAAGTGTAACAACATCTGCATCACATGGGTACCAGAAAAATAAGAGAGAGAGAGTAAAGGATCACTAATTTATTTGAAGAAATAGTGGCTGAAAACTTCCAAAACCTGGTGCAGGAAAGACACACAAGTTTAAAAAGCACAGAGTTCCCCAAACAGAATGAATACAAATAGACTCACACCAAGACAAATCATAATTAAAATGGCAAAGGTTAAAAACAAACAGGGGAGAGAAAAAATGGCGGAGGTATAAACGGACGTGTCCTGTGCCTTGTCCTGGAGCAGATAAGGGTGAGCAGCTGAAACGGGTAACATACAGCCCGAATAGGCAGAGGATTTTCAGCTGAGAGACTGAGCTTTAAGACAGTCTGCAGCCGGGAAAGACAGAGAACTCCCCCCGAAAAAAAGGACGGTTGGAGACTGCGGCTGAAACCTCTCCCGGTGCGCCAGCGCAACAGCGGAGACCGCACCATTTTAAGTGGCTGTTGCCGGCATCCAGAGAACAGCTTCTAACCTGGAAACAAGGGATCTCAAGCAGCGTGACTGCGTGAACTCACACGAGCACTGCTTCTTCTCATGGAAAGGTTAGACTTCCCCTAAATGTGCAGTTTGCAGTTCGGGTTGGAGAGAGGACCATGCTCGCGCGCAGGTTTGTGCCCCTCAGAGTCCGCAGCCATTGGGTCCAGCATGACCCGCGAGTGGGGAAGGGGCCCCACAGGGCTGCTGGCCGAAGGGAATGCTAAAAATAAGCCCATAGCTGGACTGGATGTAAAAAAGCAGCCTTGAGCTTTGCCAGTGTGCTGGCTGCTTGGTGCCCGG
>NW_006298687.1:38864-49209 GCF_000327345.1 Myotis davidii | reverse complement strand
AAAATAAAACAACAAAAGACAAAACAAAAAAAATAACAACATATAAAGCAGGAGGAGAGCCTAAGGGAGCTTTGGGGCAACACAAAACAAAATGACATCCACATAATAGGGATGCCAAAAGGAGAGGAAAGTGAGCAAGGAATAGAAAACCTGTTTGAAAAAATAGTAACAGAAAATTTCCCTGATATAGGGAGGAAAAAACTCACACAAATCCAAGAAGCTCACAGAGTCCCAAACAAAATGAACCCGAAAAAACCGACACTAAGGCACATAATAATTAAATTGGCAAACACCAACGACAAAGCAAGAATCTTAAAAGCAGCCAGAGAGAGACAGAAAGTTACCTACAAAGGATCCCCCATCAGACTAGCGACCGATTTCTCAACAGAAACACATCAGGCAAGAAGGGAATGGAATGAAATATACAAAGTCATGCAAAGGAAGGGTCTGAATCCAAGAATACTAAAAACAAAAAGGGAATTTTAAAAGCCACAAGAATAACAAAACAAAACAAAACAAAACAAACAAAAAAATAGTTAAATACCTACAATGATGTCCCATAAGATAGTCACCTGATTTCTCAACAGAAACATTTCAGGACAGAAGGGATTGGCATGAAAGATTTAAAGTGATGAAAAGCAATAACCCACAACCGAAACTATTTTATCCACCAAGGCTATCATTTAAAGTTGAAAGCGAAATAAATAGCTTCCCAGAGAAGAAAAAGCTAAGAGAGCGTTGTTTGTTTGTTTGTTTGTTTGTTTTTACCTCCAAAGCTGTACTACAAGAAACATTAAAGGGCCTGCTTTAAGAAGTAGAAGAGGAAGAAAACACACACACACACACACACACAAAGCACAGAGGAACAGAGTTAAAAGAATGAAATGGCATTAATTACATACCTACCGATAATACTTTTAAATGCAAATAGCTTAAATACTCCCATCAAAAGACATAGGGTAGTTGCATAAATAAGAAAGCAAGACCTGGAGAGCATTATGGTAAGTGAAATAAGCCAGTCAGAGAAAGAGAAATATCACATGATCTCACTCATTTATGGAATATAATGAACAACATAAACTGATGAACAAAAACAGATCCAGAGATAGAGAAGCATCGATCAGACCATCAAACCTCAGAGGGAAGGTAGTGGAGGGTGGAGGTAAGGGGGAGAGATCAACCAAAGGACTTGTATACATGCATATAAGCCTCACCAATGGACACACAGACAACAGGGGGATGAGGGCATGAGTGGGGGGGGGAATAATGGGGGAATAAAAACACATATGTAATACCTTAACCAATAAAGAAAATTTTTAAAAAAGAAAGCAAGACTCATATATATGCTGTCAAAAAGAGACCTACCTCAGAACAAAAGCTACACACAGACTAAAAGTAAAGAGATGGAAAAAGAAACTGAGGTAGGAAAACTTATATCTGATAAATTGCCTTTAAAACGAAAGTTATAGCAAGAGACAATGAGAGACATTACATAATAATAAAGAGAGTAATTTAACAACAGGATATAAGTCTAGTACACACTTATAAACCAAATTTAGGAGCACCTAAATATATAAAACAAATACTGATGGACATAAATGGAGAGATTGACAGTAATACAGATATAGTAGGGGATTTTAACAGCACATTTCCATACATGGATAGATTGTCTAGACAAAAAATCAAAAAGGAAATGGTGGCTTGAAATGGTACACTAGATATGATGGATTTAATTTATTTCCTCAGAGCATTTCACCCCAAATCAGCAGAATATACATTCTTTTCAAGTGCACATGGAATATTTTCTAGGATACAAAACATATTAGGACAAAAGACAAGTCTCAATAAATTTAAGAATATTTAAATAATATAAACATCTACCATGACCATAATGGTATAAAACTAGAAGTCAATTACAAGAAAATAAAACAAAAAACTAAAAGGAACATAAACATGTGAATGTTCTATAATATGATACAATCCAATGAATGGGTTAACAATGAGATAAAGGAAGAAATAGAAAGATCCCTTGAGCCCTAACCAGTTTGGCTCAGTGGATAGAGCATTGGCCTGCGAACTGAAAGGTCACAGGTTCAATTCCAGTCAAAGGCATGTACCTTGGTTGTGGGCACATCCCCAGTAGGAGGTGTGAAGGAGGCAGTTGATCGATGTTTCTCTCTCATCGATGTTTCTAGCTCTCTATCTTCCTCCCTTCCTCTCTGTAAAAACTCAATGAAATATATTAGGGAAAAAAAAGACCCCTTGAGACAAATGAAAATGAAAACACAACAACCCCAAATCTGTGGGATATAGGGAAAGCAATCTAAAGAGGGAAATTTAGAGTGTTACAGGCCTACCGCAGGAAACCATACAAACTTCAATAAACAGTCTAATTTTACACTTAAAGGAACTGGAAAAAAGCAACAAACAAAGTTCAAAGTAAGTAGAAGGTAGGAAATAATAAAGATCAGAAGAGAAATAAATGAAACAGATTCTTAAAAACAGTACAAAAGATCAATGATACCAAGAGCTGCTTCTTTAAAATGATAAACAAGATTGATGAACTTTTAGTCAGACCCATCAAGAAAAAAAGAAAGAGTACCCAAATAAACTCAGAAATAAAAGAGGAGAATTAACAACTAATACCCCCAAATCCAAAGGAGTATAAGAAAATATTATGAACAACTATATGCCAACAAATAGAACAATCTGGAAGAAAAGGATAAATTCCTAAAAACATACAATCTTCCAAAACTGATCCAGGAAGAATCAGAAAAATCTAAGTAGACAGATTATAAGTAGTGAAATTGAAGTAGTAGTAGCAGTAGTAGTAGTAATATTAATAATTATAAAAACTCTAACTAATAAAAGTCCTGGACTGGATGGCTTAACAGGTGAATATTACCAAACATTCAAAGAAAAACTAAAACCTTTTCTTCTCAAACTATTCCAAAAATTTCAAGAAGATGGAAAATTCCCAAATTTATATTACAAGGTCAGGATTATTCTAATTCAAAAATCAGATAAAGACATTATAAAGAAAGAAAATGATAAGCCAATATCCCTGATGAACATAGATGTTAAAATCCTCAACAAAATATTAGCAAACTGGACCTGGAATAGATTAAAAATATCATGTACCACAATCAATGGGATTCACTTAAAAGATGCAAGGCTGGTACAATATCCACATATCAAAACATGTGATATACCACATAAATAAAATGAAGCATGAAAACCACATGATCATATAAATAGATGCAGAGAAAGAATTTGACATAATCCAGCACTCATTTATGATAAAAGTCTCAGAAAAGCACGAGTACAGGGAAGAGATCAATGTAATAAAGGCCATCTATAATAATAAAAGCATAATATGCAAATCAACCAAAAGACCAAACAGCAGAACGACCATCAGGATGACCTTCCCGATGACCACACTATGACACCCACTGGCGCCAGGCCAGCCAAGGCGGGTGTGATGTGATTGGTTGGGGGCCCAGCCATCGCCCCGGGATCACTCTGCAGAGGGAGGCTCAGGGCACCACTGGTGGGGCGATCGATCAATTGAGAGGCTCCACAATCGTCCCAAAGAGGGAAGCCCAGACCACTGACTGGCAGGCTATGGTAGGTGAGTTGGCCTCTCTCTGTGGGGTGATCCATCTCAGAGCGCCAGCTGAGAGGGCAGGGCCTACTGCTTTGGGGCAATTGAACTCGGGGCTCCCAGACTGTGAGAGGGCACAGGCTGGGCTGAGGGACCCCTCCTGAGTGCACAAATCTGTCCATTGGGCCTCTCGTTTATGATAAACCCACAGCCAGCATCATACTCAATGGGAAGAAAACTAAAGGTTTCCCTTAAGATCAGGAATAAAACATGTCTGTCTGCTATCACCTGTTTTTTATTCAACATAGTACTGGAAGACCTAACCACAGAAATCAGACAGAAAGAAGAAAGAAAAGGCATCAAAATTGGAAAGAAGAAAGTAAAACTGTCATTACTCTCAGATGACATGACATTGTTCATTGAAACCCCTAAAGACTCCACCAGAAAACAGCTAGATCTACTAAATGAATTCAGCAGAGTAGCAGGATACAAAATTAATATTCATAAATCTGCATTTCTATACAATAATGAACTACCAGAAAGGGAAACTAAGAAAATAATCTATTGCAATAAAAAAATAAGGCCCATAGGAATAAATGTACCTGAGTATAAAAAATACCTATACTGAGAAAACTATAGGACATTGAAGAAAGAAATTGCGGAGGATACAGATAAGTGGAAGCATATATCATGTTCATGGATTGGAATAATTAATATCATTAAAATACCAATACTGTCCAAAGCAATCTAGAGATTCAATGCAATTCCTATTAAAATGCCAATGACATATTTTGCAGATCTAGAAAAAATATTCCAAAAGATCATATGGAACCAAAAAAGACACTGAATATTCTTGGCAATATTGAGAAAGAATAAAGTTGGAGCATACAATGGAGAAAAGACAGTTTCTTCAATAAATGGTGGTGGGAAAATTGGATCGGTACATGGAATAAAATGAAACTAGACCACCAACTTATACCATACACAAGAATAAAATCAAAATGGATAAAAAAACTTAAATGTTAGGCCTGGAACCATAAAAATTCTAGAAGAAAACATAGGTAGTAAAATCTCAGACATCTCATGCAGCAATATTTTTGCCGATACACTTCAAGGGCAAGAGAAACAAATGGGACTACATAAAACAAAAAAGCTTTGCACACCAAAAGAAACCATCATCACAATGAAAAAGGAGTTCACTGTGTGGGGAAACATATTTACCAATGATACATCTGATAAGGGCTTATTTTGCAAAATATATAAAGTAGTCATACATTTCAAGAAAAGGAAGACAATCCAATTAAAAAGTGGGGACCTGAATAGACACTTCTCCAAAGAGGATATATATATGACCAAGAGACATGAAAAAAAAGCTCAAAGTCACTAATCAACAGAGAGATGCAAATTATAATGACAATGAGATTTCATTCACACTTTTCAGATGGCTACCATCAATAACAACTCAACAAACAACGAGTGTTGGCAAGGATGTGGAGAAAAGGGACCCCTCATGCACTGTATGTGGGAATGCAGACTGGTGCAGCCACTTTGAAAATTAGTATGGAGTTTCCTAAAAAAATTAAAAATAGAACTGCCATTTGACCCAATGGTCCCCCTTCTGCAATTATATCCTAAGAATCCTGAAAAACCAATCAGAATGAATATATGCACTCCTATGTTCATGGCAATGTTATTTACAATAACTTAGATCAGGAAATAGCCCAAGTGCTCATCAGTAGATGAGTGGATAAAAAAATCTGTGGTACATTTACATCATGGTATACTTTTTGGCTGTAAAAATGAAGGAAGTTTTACCTTTTGAGACAGCATAGGTGGCCCTGGAGATAATTATGTTACATGAAATATGACAGTCAGGGAATGACACATATGGTATGATCTCACATAATCTAATGAATACAATAAATGGATAAAAATATAGAAACAGAAGCATGGATACATGGAATAGACTGACAGCTGTCAGAGGGGAGTGGGAGACTAGATGAAAGAAGGTGAAGGGATCAGCCCAAGAGCACATATGCATAGCCCACAGACATAGAGAACAATGTAGTGATGGCCAGAAGGATGGGAGGGCAGCAGCTGGGTGAAGATGGGCAAAGTGGGGAAAAGTGGGGACATCTGTAATAGTGTTAAAAATAAAAATAAATTTTTAAAAAATGAAGATTCTGTTCCTTAATGGACACCATCTAAAATGAAGAAAATTTCCAGAATGGGAAAAAATGCTTACAAATCATATATCTGATAAGAGACTTGTATCCAGACATCATAAAGAACATCATATATAAGGCAATAATAAAAAAGAAATAATCAATTAAAACATGGGCAAATGTTTTAAATAGTAATTTTTCTATAGAGGGTATAGAATTACCCCAAAACCAAAGGAAAAGATGCACAACATCATTAGTCACTAGAGAAATGTAATCACAAGCACTATGAAATACCATTTCACACCCACTAGGATGGTAATAATAATAGTAACAACAACAACAAAAGATAATAAAATGTTGGCAAGGAAGTGATGTAACTTGAGTCCTCATATGCTGCTTATGGGAATGTAAAATGGTGGTGCTCTATATATAAAAACAATGTGTCCATCCCTCAAAAATTAAATGTATTGTTATCCAATAATCCAGCAATTATTGCTCAGGCAGAAAAATTAGTGAAGTACTGATACATACTAAAACATGGATTAACCTTGAAAACATTATGCTAAGTGACACAGACAGAAAAGGACATTTCTGTTTTATTCCATTTATATAAAATGTCAAGCATTGAAAAATCCAGCTTAACAAAAGGAAGATAAACAACCCAATCAAAAAATGGGCAACAGACCTAAATAGATACTTTTTGAAAGAAGACAGAAGAAAGGCCAAGAGACATATGAAAACTTGCTCAAAGTCACTAATCATCGGAGAGATGCAAATCAAAATGCCAATGAGGTACCATATTACACCTGTCCAAATGGCTATCATCAACAAATCAACAAACGACAAGTGCTGGTGAGGATAACCATTATGGAGGGAAAGAATGAGACTTGGGATTTGTAAAACTATGGTGATTCTTTTCACTCCAGAAAGATACGACTCTTCTTTGGAAATTATCAAAATCCTATTTATGTTCCAGGATCTGAGCTGCTTCCTTAAGAAGAACATTACAGAGATGTTTCTTGGCCAAGAAAATATTAAAAGATCATTCACCAATGCATTCAACCCGTGTATGTATATTGAGAATGCTCTATGTTCAAGACACTGAAATGACAAAAAAAATAAGTTTTATCTTTGTATCCTTCACAATATAATGAGGAAGATAGTCATTCTTTCATTTTATAATGATACCAGAGGCCCAATGCATGGGATTCGTGCACTGGTGGGGTGCATGGCCTGCAGGAATCGGCCTGTTGTGGGAAAACCGCTCATCCTGGTCAGTGAGTGGCTGTGGACCCACCCTCTGAGTGGCTGCTCCCTGGTCTGGCATCTTCTGTGGAGCCAGAGCATTTGCCTCTCCAGGGAACCCAGTTGGGGCTGGGCCCAGGGAAAATAGCACTGAGAGGTGGTGCAGTAGGCAGCAAGCAAAAACCTGCCTCCCAGCCTCCGGAGTCAGCTCTGTGAGCCTGGTGGTGGCACTGCATGGCCTGCAGGCATCCAAAGGAGGTGGCAGAGAGCAAGGAAGAGGAGCCTGGGGCGAGAAGGCAACAATCATGCACCCCCTGTGCATGAATTTCATGCACCAGAACTCTAGTGTATTTATAATTTATAACATACAAATTCATTCCAATAATATTACCTCTCTTCCTTAATTTGTATATAAGCAGATTAGGAAACTGTCCTGTTACCAGGTTCCAGACCAAAGTCATGTCTGCTGGAGATTAAAAATACGAGACAATGAAACAAGTTTTAGAGCAAGTTTTGCCTCTGTCATAAACACTTCAACTTATCTTCACAGGCTTTTATTAACTTTGCAATTAAGACCCATAGCTGGGCTGTAATGAGAAGGCAATCCCCATGGCCTCTCTTGGCCATTTTCTGCCTACTATGCTGCTCACTTGCTTGGAGACAATTATTATCTCTATAAATAAAATTATGTGTATAATTAAATTATCTCTACAAATAAAATTATGGATATAATTGAATTATCTATAATAGTAAAGGTGTAATATGCTAATTAGACTGGACATCCTTCTGGCTGAAGCCAGGCTGCAAGGAAAGCCTGGGTCCCAGGTACCTACTGGCAGCTGGAGGGAAGCTCAGGTCCCGGGTGCCAGAGGGAAGTCTGTGCCAGCAGCCGGGGGAAGGAAGGCCTACTCTTGCACGAATTTCATGCATTGGGCCTCTAATATATATATACGCACCTGTATGTGTGTGTGTGTGTATATATATATGCCCTGACATTAAGAAAAGTGGCTGGATATGTTGGTAATCAATTTGGTGGTTCTCTTTGCAATAGACTGTTTTCACTTGACACAAAATTCACTTTGAGGATCCCTAAAATGTACTTCAAAGAAATAGTCATTCTGGTGTAGCTTATGCATTATAAGCTATGTACATAGAAAACATGTAAATCATGGAGTGATTTGCAAGTAAAGCTGTTTCTCCCATAGGCAACTCTTTGCAACGTGGTCCAGGGTGTTCAGAGGCAACTATTTATTTAATAGTAGCCATTACTCTCCTGAATGATTGTAAGGAGATCCTGTAGAAACTAGAAACAAATACTAATGTGCAACTTTGCAATTTGTAAGGTTTTCTAAAGCATCAATTTATTTGGCCTTTTAAACCGCCATATCTCTATTTCAAAGGTGAAGGAACAGGCTTAGAGAGGTCAAATAAATTTTGTAAGGCCTACTCTACCACATACTCACTGTTTTAAACATTTCTGCAGCTCACCAGAGGAAGACTTATATATTGTATTTATTCTCTGTACATATTCTCTGGTGTGAGTCAGCAATCTCTGGAGTTATATTTCCTAGAACAGTAAATGTCACCTTGAGGCAAAACACCAATCACATTCTGCTCCAAAGTGGGGTCAAGTCACTAAATAGTGTTCCCAGCAACATGGATCTCAAATGTCCATGTTTGAGATCATAAAAGGGCTTGCTATTAGAGAATAACCTTCCTCTTATGGGATATGTGTATACATTTTGGACCTATAGGAGCATAGTGGATGAGCTAGGAAATAAGAAAGAAAGGTTATCAACTGAAGATTGGGTCAAGTTGACATAGCTAAAATGGAGCCACTTTATGGGAAACCATCCAATATCCCCAAAATGCTCTTTATTGTTTTATATGGGATTCCAAGAAATAGAATCCTACTTTTATTTTATATATTAGATTTTCAGTTTGTTCTCCCTCAGTATTTACTAATATGAATTTTGTTGAATGAGGCCTCATCTCTGTTGTGTTCTGGGAACTCTAGGATCCTTATCTTGAGGTATACTCCAAGTGAAGAGGGGCGAAAGTGAGTGGGTGGTAGCAGTAGGAACTGAAGTAAGAGAAATTGGGTCTCAAGGGGAACAAGAAACCTTGTGAGATAGAACTGGAAAATTATGTCTGACTTCTTACTGAGCCCCCTTATCCTCAGCCCCACAGTGTTACATGCTTCATTCTGACTTGGGAGGCCTATTTTTTTTCCATATAGAATTTACAGTTTTGCAATAGATCTTGCAGTCTTCACCTCAACAAGTATACTTGAGTATATGGAAGCCACAACACTCAAAACATGTCATTAAGTCAATCAACAGGTAAATGTAGCCACCTTACTCCCTCCAGGGGAGCTGGGGGTCCCCTGCCCAGGCCTAAAGCCTTGGCCAGAGGTTTTAGGCTTGGGCAGGGGAAGAGTCAGTGATCGAAGGAAGATGGGGGCCCCTGCCCAGGCTCCATAACTTGGATGAGTCTGCAATTCTAAAAAATCTGCCAGATGGAAGGGTTTTAGTGGGCTGGGTAAAAAAGGGGAAGGGGTTAAGAAGTTCAAATTGGCAGTTACAAAATAGTCTTAGGGATGTGAGGTACAGCACAGAGAATCTTACCTGATAATAGACAAACATGCAAATTGGTGTCACTCTGCTACACACACCAGCCATTCAGAGCAACTATGCAAATTAACCCACCAAAGAGGGTGGTTAATTTGCATATGTAGGCGCCCAGCAGCCTGGGTCCTGAGAACATCATTGGCACCCAGGTCACTCCAAGGTAGGCCCCGTGTGGGCCCTGAGCAGCCTAGGAAGGGCCTGAGCCATAGAGCTCCTGAGCAGGAGTGAAGCCAGCAATTGGAGGGAGCTGGGTGGCAGGAGTGGAGCTGGAGATCAGAGGGAGCTGGGGGTCCCCTGCCCAGGCCTAAAGCCTTGGCCAGAGGTTTTAGGCTTGGGCAGGGGAAGAGTCAGTGATCGAAGGAAGATGGCGGCCCCCTGCCCAGGCTCCAAGGCTTTAGGCCTGGGCAGGGGCAAAGCCAGCAATGGAAGGGAGCTGGGGTCCCCCTACCCAGGCCTAAAGCCTTGGCTAGAGGCTTTAGGCTGGGCAGGGGCCAAGCCGGTGATCAGAGGGAGCTGGGGGTCTCCTGCCCAGGCCTAAAGCCTGGGCCAGAGACTTTAGGCCTGGGCAGGGGTGGAGCCCATGATTGGAGAGTGTGGAGGTCACGTGCCCAGGCCTAAAGCCTCGGCCAGTCAAAGTGTTCCTCTCACTTTGATGTTTCTGTCTTTCCCAAAGTGTTCCTCTCACTTTGATTGGGAAAGAC
>NW_006298687.1:33652-38648 GCF_000327345.1 Myotis davidii | reverse complement strand
AGCCATCAGTAGGACATCCCCTGAGGGCTCCCAGTATGTGAGAAGGGGCAGGCTGGGCTGAGGGACCCGCCTCCCCCACCCAGTGCATGAATTTCATGCACCAGGCACCTAGTTTAGTCAATAATACTACAATAACTATTTACAGTGCCAGTATTATTGGTAGTTGTTAGTAAGAAGAGAGCAAGGGAAGTCAGACATTGTTAAGCATGATCAGCTGGGAGTATGAGCCTGTTTTCTTCGCTGGGAAATTATAACTTCACACCCCCACCCCATTCCCTGCAGATCACTAGGGTAAGGGATAGAACAAAAGGGGTAAGCACACGTGCAATGGAAGTCAAAATGGCACAGGGGGAGATACTTGACCATAGAGGACTGTCAGTTTAGCCAGGGAAGAAGGTCACTGGCACAAGAGAGCATGGGAAGTTGATTGCTTATTTTGATAAAGCTCCTATAAAAAAAGATGATTGGTTATTTTGAAAAAGTTTCTGCCTTGGCCGATTCTGTTCAGTGGTTAGACTGCAGGGGTGGGCAAACTTTTTGACTCGAGGGCCACAATGGGTTCTTAAACTGGATTGGAGGGCCGGAACAAAAGCATGGATGGAGTGTTTGTGTGAACTAATATAAATTCAAAGTAAACATCATTACATAAAAGGGTACGGTCTTTTTTTTTTTAGTTTTATTCTTTTCAAATGGGCTGGATCCGGCCCGCGGGCCGTAGTTTGCCCACAGCTGGGTTAGAGCATCTGCCAGTAGGGTTGGGGGTTCGATTCCCAGTCAAGGGCACTTACCCAGGCACATGCAGGAGGCAACCAATAGATGTGTCTTTCTCATATTGATGTTTCTCTCTTTCTCCCCTTCCATCTCTCTCTAGAAATCAATGGGAAAAAAAATATCCTTCCATGAGGATTAAGAAAAAAGCTCCTGGAGACCAAAATCTCTCTCTCTCTCCTTCTCTCCCTCTCTCCTCTCTCTCCCTGTAACACAGGTGCTCCTTCATTCCTGTGCTCTCTCACCCCTAGGAACACATGACCATGTTGGTCTTGCAGTTATGGGGGCACAAGGCAGACCACGTGGGCTCCAAAAGGAAAGTTTTAATAAGCAAAAACTCTGGACACTGGCCTTTGTCTTGGCCTTGATAAAAACATGGATGGACTTTTTCCATGGAAAGACAGATGGAGATGGGAAGGACAGGAATGAGATGTTGGGAACCCAAGAGGGGAACTCCTTTGATTTTGCATCACAAATAAATCACTTTGCCACACCACAATTTCCCATGTGTATATCCCTGAAATATTTTTCTCGTGATCCCTTGGAAGACCCTAATTTCAACCAACAACATTTGGAAGGGAAAGTCCTTTTTACACTGTCTTGAGAATTAGCAGGTCAGACAAATATGAAGACCCCAAGCCATGGGACAAATTCTGTTGGCCTTCTCTAGGGACGTATTAACAAACATTTAGTCAGTGTCCAAGATCAGTGAGCACTTTTTTACTTAAAAGCATTAACTGCATCGGGAAGGCCGGGGAGGGTTCGGGGGCGGGAGGTAGGAGGGTAAGAGATCAACCAAAGGACTTGTATGCATGCATATAAGCATAACCAATGGACATAAGACACTGGGGGATGGGGGAATAAAAAATAAAATTAAAAAAAATTAAAAAAAAAACATTAATGAGGACTAGGGGTTTTGTTGCCCCTAGAGGCACTGACAAGCAGTGTGCTTGCAGGAGAAGCTTGAAAATACCCGGCTTCAGGCAGCATAGCTACTGTGGAGACGCAGATGGATGCTCTGGCCCAGGCAGCAGCCCCTGTAGCATTAGAAATAGCCATTTCTGGGGGAACTCACTGCTGGACCAGGGGTCAGGATTCTGGGGCAGATGACCTTCTAATTGAGGCTCTCTCTGCCACCCCATCCCACATGGCAATGGCCTCAAGCTGCAGAGGTAGGAAATCGCCAGAGTGAAAGGAAGCAAGAGTTTGAGGATGTGGCATGGCAGGACTCAGAGTCAGTTGCATGTGGAGTTCTGGGGATGGAACAGTGGATGAGGCTGGGAGATGCAAGCTGCAAGCTTCTGGGCTTCAAATTTTCACTAAGGACCCTGCAATTAGCAGCACACATCTGCCAGCTGCTTCCTGACCACAGAAAGCTGGGGTGGAGATGCAGAGAAGCAAAAGGAGACTGGAGCTGCATGCCCATATTGTGTACAGCTTAGCTAGGCTTGGTGGCAGTGGCTGCAAGAGGTCCCCCCTTTTGAGCACTGAGTTGGGCATGCAGTGCTGACAATGGAGAAGAGAACCTGGGGCACACCCCAGGATTCATTTCCTAGGAGCAAAACCCACAAAATCATCACAGGATTCACACACACCCCAACACTCTGCACTCCCTTGAGACAATGGGCCTCCCACACAGAATGGAGGGTGGTAAAGCCTGGGGCCATCTGCAGAGGTGGCACTGAGAACAAAGTGTGGCCATTTTGTTTTTCTCAGGCTGTGGCTGCCAAAAGGACCTGGGGACAGGCTGACAAAAAGTGTTCCCAGTCCTCACTGCTTAGCTGGACCACATGGATCCATGCAATTGGTTCTAGATCTGAATCTGAAGTGGCAGCAGGGACCATAGACTAAAGGAAGCAATAAACCCATACAGGCATCAGTAGAAGGAAAAGAGAGAAATGTAGAGTAGAACTCCCATCCCAGGGAGACTGCCTTCTAGTTCTCACTAGGATCCATGCCCATGTCTTCTCTCTCCTCCTGATTGGCTCACCATATGTTGTTGGTTGAAATTAGTTTCTTCCATGGGATCCTGAGAAAACGATTTCTCATACCCATGCATAGTGATATTGTGGTGTCGCAAGGTGATTTATTTGTGATGAAAAATCAAAGGAGTTTCCCTCCTGAGTTCACATCAGTTTCACCATGGAAAAAGTCAAACCATACTTTCAGCAAGGCCAGACAAAGGCCATTGTCCAGAGTTTCTGCTTCATATTACAGCGACTTTTGGAGCCCATGTGGTTTGCCGGTGGGTCCCTGCATGGTCACATGCTCTCAGGGAGGGGAGAGCACATGAATGAACAACGGAGTGTGTCATCTGAAGGGGGAGGTGGGGAGAGAGAGAGAGAGAGAGAGAGAGAGAGAGAGAGAGATCTTTGTCTCCTGAGATTATAACCAGGAACTTTTTCAAAATAACCAATCATCTTCCAAGCTTTCCCAGGTCAATGATCTTTTCTTAGGCTACACTGACAGTTCTCTATGGTCAAGTACCTCTTCCTGTGCCATTTTGACTTCTATTGCATATGTGCTTACCCCCTTTATTAAATAATTTCCCCCAGTGCTCTGCAGGAGAATGGGGTACAGGGTGTGAAACAAATAGGCTTATGCTCCCAAATGACCATGTTTAACAATGTCTGACTTCCCTTGCTCTCTTCTTACTAATAACTAACTACAGTAACACCAGGTGGGTACTTGTAATATCAGGGGGATCACTTCATAAGTTATATAAATATCTAACAATGATGTTGGACATCTGAAATTAATATAATATTGAGTGTCAACTATAGTTGAAAAATAATCTAAAATTTAAAAAAATCTGCCCATCAAACAGGGAAGTGACAGTAGTAACTGTCACTATCCTGCATCAGTAGTTGTAACCTTTGTGACAATGTGGGTGTGAACTTACTTGTATGTGCTGAGTCTGTCATCTTCCCTGAGTTCTGCCCCTGCTGGTTTTCTGATATCCCAATCTCTCATGGTTTTCTGGTGTCTGTAGAAACTGATTTGGGCCTGGATGTCTACTCAGGCCTTGACCCCTACAATTCTATCTAAAGCTAATTATTGGTTGCCCAGAACTCATGAACCTCTTTTATCTCACTGTTTCTGTTATACCCACAAACACAACACAATTCCAAGTCCTGTTAAGTACATGAAACCTGGTCATCTCTCTCCACAATGCTTCCTCTATTTCCCTCATAAGTTGACTGTTGGCTTCTCAGAGCTTGCTACTTCGATGTTTTATCTAAGCCTTCCTATTCCAGATAAGTACCTTATGTTCAGAACCTGTCCTGAATCTTCTACCTTTTCAAAAAGTATGAGATTAGTATTTTATTCCTCCAGAGTCTTGCCAAAACACATACTGACAACCTAATTTTCAATAATATTTCTTTACTAGAAGCCCAGTGAATGAAATTCATGCATGGGCGGGGTACCTAGGCCTGGCTGGTGATCAGGGCTGATCAGGGCCTTCTGGCTGCCAGCCGGTGCCTTCCTGCCGGGGGTAGGGACCTTGGGAGGTTAGTCGGATGTAGGAGGTTGGCTGTGGGAGCTCACTGACCACCAGGGGGCAGCTCCTGCATTGAGCTTCTGCTCCCTGGTGGTCAGTGCACATCATAGCAACTAGTCATACTGTTCATTCCAGCGTTCTGGCCGCTTAGGCTTTTATATATATACTAGAGGCCCGGTGCACAAAAATTTGTGCACTGGCGGGGGGGGGGGGGTATCCCTCAGCCCTACTTGTGCCTTCTCACAGTCTGGGACCCCTCAGGGGATAATGACCTGCTGGCTTAGGCCCCCTCCCGGGTGGCAGAGGGCAGGCCCAATCCCTAGGTCCCTTTCACACACAGAGCAGGGCCGATCAGGGGGTTTGGGCACTGCCCCCTGTCATGCTGTTCCAGGGGCCAGGAGGCCTCACGGTTCCACTGATCCCAGTGCCGGGAGGCGTCGCGGCTTCACTGATCCCAGTGCCGGGAGGCCTCGCGGCTCCACTTGACACCGGGGCAGTGAGGCCTTGCTGCTCCGCTGATCCCAGTCCGGGGAGGGCCTTGCTGCTCTGCTGATCGCAGTGCTGAGAGGCCTCAAGGCTCCGCTGATCCTGGTGCCGGGAGGCCTCACGGCTCCGCTGATCCTGGGTGTGAGGCCTCACGACTGCTGATCCCAGTGCTGGGAGGCATATTACCCTTTTATTATATAGGATAAAGGCCTGGTGCACGGGTGGGGGCTGGCTGGTTTG
>NW_006298687.1:27703-33575 GCF_000327345.1 Myotis davidii | reverse complement strand
TGGGGTGGGGTGGGGAGTGTCCCTCAGCCCGACTTGTGCCCTCTCACAGTCTGGGACCCTTCGGGAGATAACCACCTGCTGGCTTAGGCCTGCTCCCTGGGTAGCAGATGGCAGGCCTGATCCCTCGGTGCCTGCCCCACCTCCCCAGGTTGCACACATGGCAGGGCTGACCCGGGGGTTGGGGCACCGCCCCGGGTCGGGCACATGGCAGAGCCAATCCGGGGGTTGGGGTGCTGCCCCGGGCAGGTCACACACGGGATGCCCAGGCAGGCCAGCAGATCAATGCTGCCCGCCTGGCCACCCTGGGCGGGGTTGCACACGGGATGCCCAGATGGAGGCTGGGCGGGCTGGCCAATTACTGCTGCACCACCCGGCTGCCCTGGGTCGGGCCACACATGAACACCCGCCACCCCGGGTCATAGATAGCAGGCCCAGATGGTGGTGGGGCAGGTAGGATGGAAATTAGTATGCCTGCAGTATGCAAATTAGCCGCCATCTTTGTTAGTGGTTAATTTGCATATCATGTTGATTCGCCAATGGGAGGTGTAGCGAAGGTACAGTCAATTACCATGTTTGTCTATTATTAGATAGGATAGATAATGGCTGAATATGTCCCAGGAAGATAAGTCTTCCAAAAACAGTTCCATATATGATGAGAGTTTCAGACACTATGACAGACCATGTGTGGCAAAATACTTTCAAGCAGGGGGGCCTTTCATAAATTCTTAAGTCATAGGACATGATTTTTGATATCTCTATGGCCACTTGCCTCCCTCAAATTTCTCCAATGCACCTACCATTCTTAAAGATCTGCCCATCACATGCTTCCACCCCCAACACCTGCATTTTGCCCAGTATTTCCACTGGTGAAAATGAGTTCTAAGAAAAACTTGTAAAGAAACAGAAAGTAATGTAGATATATGTAATCCAAGTACATGTAAATAATCTAACTATCCAAAAATAGAGGCATGAGGAGACAAAAACAAAACCACAACTCTATATCATGCTTGCATCAGGGCAAGAACTAAAGAAAATGAAAACACATTTTAATCAATTCTGTGTTAAGGTGGTGGTCTTTCTAAAAAGCCATTAGGTTCTGGCCATTGTGGCTCAGTTGGTTGAGCATTACTCCATGCACCAAGAGGTCTCTAGTTCAAGTCCTGGTCAGGGCACATTCGAGGATTGTGGGCTTGATCCCAAGTAGGGGGTATGCAGAAATTGGCAGATCAATGTTTCTCTCTCAAATTAATGTTTCTTTTTTCTCTCTCTCCCTAAAAATACCTTAAAATATTTTAAAAAATAAAATAAAAAGTCATTAGTAGAAAGTATATATCTCCAGATAGATGATATAATTTTCCATGTTTAAGATTAAAGGTTGAAGCCCATCAGGCACAATACAATCTGGAAGATGTTTCCAATGCATTTAAAATGAAATCATGGTTTTAGCAAAGCGAACCTTCTACTAAAGAGCTTGGTCTAGCAGAAAAAACTTTTTTTTAAAAAAAAAAAAAAAAAAAAAAAAAGATGGTTATGTACATTACTGAAAGATAAAGTAGGAAGTAAGGACCACATGAGAGGCACCTATGAAGTACTGTAGGAGTATAGGACAAGGAGGAGTACCTTTCAATGTGGTGAAGGCCTCATGGAGGAGGGGGCTTCTGAGTGAAGCCTTGGAGGAAAGTATTACTTAAGGATAAGAAGATGTGGAGAACGATTTGCTTGAGGAAGAGGGAGAAGGCTGAGTAAAGGTGAGGAAGGTGAAAGTGTGGGCATACAATGAGATAATGGAATAGTTTAATTATATTGTGGTGCAGCCTACTGTGACATTTTGTCATCCTTGGGTAGTGAAAATACTGAAATTAGATAACACCTTTATGGGAGATATGATTTAAATCAATTAGTTTCTCCATAATCTCTGTCCCATTTTGAAATTATCTCTCTTATGACACATCACATCAGTATTTAATTTTTTTGTTTCTGCATAGCTATCACCCATTAAACTTTGAGATCTTTGAGAGAAGGAGCCTGTCTCATTCATCACTGAGTTTCCAACATCAAGCAGAAGGTCTGGAATATACTTGTCTCAGGGAGGAGTGTCATTTTACCAAAGTCACGTGGTTAACAAATGTTGGACTCAAATCAAGTCTTTTACCACTATATAAATAGGGGTTCTGGGTAGAAAGCAGTTTATTATTTTTATAGGGCTCTGTAGGTATGTAAAAAATCATTCCACGTCGCAACACCCCTTCCTTTTGTTTCTTATATCTAATCTCTGTTCCCTTGGAATCAGAATCTGAACCTAAACTTGTTGGCTACTCCTCATCAAGTTGCAAAAGAGACAAAGAAAACATTTTCCAAGTGCCATGAACTACAGAGGACTTTTGAAGTCATAGAGGTTACACAGGTCAGGTGGCAGAAGAGACCCTGTAGTAGAGTAGGAAGTAGGCGGTCTTTAGTCATAAACAATACACATGAAGAGCCAACATTTTCTATATTCTTAAGCTGAGTAGAGATAAGGAACCTCAAGGACTAGATAATGATTGGCAGCTGCTAACCCTCCTCTCTACATAGGTATTTGTACAAGATCTGAAGATAATTGGGGTAGTGGTTAGACATAATCAGTATGTTACATGCTGGTTTTTGATTGTCTGGTTTTTAAAAGGTTCAAAATTGAGGAGAAGGTAGGGATGAAGGGATATGAAACCAATCTGTGGGAAGCAGAATGAGTTTTGTTATATCACCAGAATTTAATTTTAAACACAGTAGCATCACAGGCCATACTAAGGCCTGTTTTTTAAAGAATGGCCTCCTCCCCCACAAAAAATCAAATAAAACAAAAACACTACAACCAAACCCCATTCCTCTAGCAGTGGTTCTCAACCTTCCTAATGCTGTGACCCTTTAATACAGTTCCTCATGTTGTGGTGACCCCCAACCATAAAATTATTTTTGTTGCTACTTCATAACTGTAATTTTGCTACTGCAATGAATCATAATGTAAATATCTGATATGCAGGATGTATTTTCATTGTTCGCGACCCACAGGTTGAGAACCACTGAAAGGGGTCTAAAGCACTAAGACTGTAGGAGACAGCACTACAGATAACAGATAATCTGGCTTGGGTTTAAAAAATAGCCATCTGGCTTCAGGAAAAGAAGCCTCAAAACTTTATTTACACAGGTGTTAGCTCAGGTTTCTATTGAATCTGGCCATAATATCCTTTAAGACACGCCTCTGGTTGGACAAGGGAAACCAAAGGCTGAAGAACGTGTAGGATAATTTATGACCTTTGTTAGCTTTTCTCCTGGCCTATGTCTGTGGACCTGAATTTACCAGAGAGGTCAGAAGATACACAGAGAGCTTTGAAACCTTATATTACAAAGCCTAGAATTCAGGCACTGTAATGAATCCATCTTTGCTGCGATGTCCGGAAATGTTACTTATAGTGCCCTTGGAGCCAGAGGAAAGAGAAACAGATTGGCCTTTGATATATTCTTATACAAATTATATTGGAGCTTCTGATCACTAATTAAGTAACACTGTATGGAATTGTTTGGGAACTTTACACCAAACCAAGGCCTTCTTTAAGCAGGGGACGACTACTGATATCTCCGACCTTTCCTTTCTGCATACTTAGAGGACACCATAACTGTATGTGTACCAACGACCAAGAAACCAACAGTTACTGGGCACCAGGAGCTGCGTTATACATAATTTAGTTCTTACAATAGCCCTGTGAGCTCACAGAAGCATAGAAAAGTTAAGTTATTTGCTCAAGGTCACTTAAGTCTTGGAGCTAAGGATTGAACTCAGGTCTGTCTATTCCCCAAGGCTGATGTTTATAAAGTTAACTACTAGCCAATGGACACATCTGGGGTATGTAAAGTTTTAGAGATTTATTGTTAAAGATTTAGATTGTTATAGATTTACTAGAGGCCCAGTGCACAAATTTGTGCACCAGTGTGGTCCCTCAGCCTGGCCTGCACCCTCTTGCAATCTGGAACCCCTCAGGGGATGTCAGAGAGCTTGTGTTGGCCTGATCCCCACAGGCCAGGCTGAGGGACCCTGCCAATGCACAAATCCTCTAGTATGTATATAAGATCTTTGGTTAAAATCTTCCCGCCCTCCCTCCTCCTCTCTTCCCTCTGAGATTCATCAGTATGTTCCATGTTTCCATGCCTGTGGTTTCCGCTCCTGTGTTGAGCGTTTGCTCCCTGGTGGTCAGTGCATGTCATAGCTACCAGCCAGTTGGCCGGTCGCTTAGGCTTTTATATATATAGATTGCTAAAAATTTAATATCATTTAATCCAATCATTTTGCTATTCAGATGGAGGTTTTGAGGTTCAGATGGAACAAGACATACTTAAGGCCACATGGTAAGTCAATGGTAGAACTAGAGCCCGATTTGGTGTTTTTGAACTGTATCTTATTCTACTCCCTAGAAAGTAGCCTGCTTCCAAAATTCCCAGAGAATAGAGTTAAAACAATAACATAGAATTCAACATGGAGGGAAGGAAGACACAAAAGCTTTTAAAGAAGGCATGTCAAAGGACCTGCTGCATCTGATGATGTTCCTCTTAACCACCTCTGAACCCCATAATGTTCCCCCAAACAATCCTCCTGCTTTCATGCAGCCCTATTTTTGGCAGATCCATAACTCAGCTGGCCACCTGAGACTTACTTTTTATGTGACAGGGTTTTTCTACAACACTGTATCAGAGTTTCCAAAGCCCTTCCTCTTTACCATGTGGAGTATATGTGGCATCCATCAAAACTCATTTGTATTTATTTCAGAGTTATCCACACGCTTACACTGCTAAAGACTATAAAAATATGTGAAAATTTTCAACTTCTCCTCTATTTCAAGGGGGAGTGATCTACTAAACATGGAGCACTGTTATCATATAAAAGTATTCTCTTCTAGCACTCCTAGATGTGCTTATTTTCCTCCTGTTTATTAAAAGGATGCATAGGATATAGAAGCCACCAGACCAGGCATTCGGGGAAAGAAAGACATAAAAAAATTGACTGGCCAACTCAGAAGAATGTTTAAAATCAGATAATTTAGAAGGTTACTAAACATCAGGAGACAAGAAGGAATGAATTTTACTCTGCAGATTTGCAAGCACAGGAGCAACCATCTAAAGCAGGAGTTAACAAATTACAGTACACAAGCCAAATCCAGTGTGCTGCATGTTCTTTTGTGGCCTGGGGGCTGTGAATGATGTTTTAGATTTTAAATGGTTGAAAACATAAAAAAGGAATATAGTATTTAATGGCATGTAAAAATTAAATTAAATTCAAATTTCAGGGCCTATAAAGTTTTATTGGAATATAGCCACTCCTATGAGTTTACATATTGTCTAGGGCTGTTTTCACACCTTCACAAAAGCAGAGTTGAATAGTGGAGTCAAAAACTATATGGACCATAAAGCCATAAATATACAGAAATGGGCAAAAGTAGGTTTACAATAGTGAGTATACGAAACACAGAGTTTATTCTTGTATCATTCATTATTAATTATTTATTTGTATGACAACTTTTTTCCACCCCTGCATTTACTACCTAGCTTCTTACAGAAAAGGTTTTTGAACCTCTGATCTAAAGTCTGGCTGGCTATGGCATTTAAGAAAACAAGAAACAAATAAAAGATAAGAGGAGCTTTGTGAGAAGGTCTCTTGGATTTGTGCAATCAAGATCAGTCAACTCCTTGGCCAAAGATACCTGATTAAGCTTCTGTTGAAGCTGCAAGTAGATTCCCCCTTGCATAGTTAACTTGCCTCTGCGAAAAGTTACCCAAAAAGCCAGAGAGTGAAGAGAACACTGAAGTGCACAAAAATTCTGTGCATGATTCCAAACAAGAAGTAACA
>NW_006298687.1:12221-27651 GCF_000327345.1 Myotis davidii | reverse complement strand
GATTTAAAGGACAGAAAGAGTTCAATGAAGGTTCACTTACATTTCTTCCCTCACAAAAACCTGAGACAAGAGAGAGAATCAAAGCCATACTTACATAAAATTTGCCAAGGATACTAAATTGGGACATATTGTAAACATCAGTGAGGATGGTGTAATTCTTTGAGTTCCTGAATGTAAACTACAGTTTCAATTTATGATGTGTACCAAACAGTGCTCCATGTGTACAAAACAAATGGATGTACAATCTCCAAAGTTTTACTAGAAAATGTCTGAAAATAGTAAATTCTTGTGCACATAATGCACATGATGAATTAATTAACTCTCTTTGAAACATGATGAGGTAGGGATGGGGATTCATATCCTGATTTTCCAGATGAGAAAATGGAAGTTACCCAGCCATGGTCACAATACCAGAGAAAGAGAAATCTCAGACTTATGAGTTTTAACCCAATTTATCCACAGTGCACTCTCTCAGATGACTCTACCCCTATATAAAGATAGATTTTTAAGAGAATGGGAAGTAGGATTTGCCGTATACAAGGATAGCAAAATCAAAAGTACACACAGGTACAAATGAACATGTGTTTGCTGAAATAATTGAGATGTTTGTAATTTGCTAAATTGTCACGAATTTTAAGCTGGAAGAATATTTAAAATATCTAGTTTAAGTATTTTATTTTATAAATAAGGAAAACTGAGGCCCAAAGGGAGAAATTTCATATATGGGCCACAAAACTAAAGCCCCTTTGAGTCCTTACCCCTGCATAGAGATATAACTCTCCTTAGACTGCCTGTCTTTTTAGATAGCATCCAATATGGATTCCCCTTTCAATTCCTTGCTCATCCCACCCACTCTACCAGCTAGCTGATTCTCCTCATGACTGTTTCTAATTCATAAACCATCCCTTCAAGTTCCTGAGTGTATGCCCCCATGCTCCCATTCACACACACACACACACACACACACACACACACACACACACACACACATGCACACATACACACAAATACTTTCACTAAGTTTCCATCAACCAGATTTTAGTGATTTTACCCCCAAGGCCTAGTACCATTATCTTTTACCTCAAAATGTTCAGATCCTTCCATGACTAGCCTCACCCTCACCCCAAACTCCCAGTATTACTAACAATGAGAAAATGTGACACACTCTCCTCTTCTTTTGCCTCAACAGGAAAACCTGGCTATATTACAATTGACTCTGTGTGAAGCCTTGAACCAATGACAACATTAAAGCCTCATGCTTTATGAACTACCAAATCTAGAAATGGACTTCTGTCTGACATGCCAGGCTTTTAAGTATTGTACCTGTGCCCAGTCCAGAGATTTCTGAAACCATGAATAAAGTGGTAATCAACACCATGAATATCCAGTCTGAGTTAACTAACAATGACAAACAAGTGAGGAAGAGAAAGATTTGTGCTTCCACTCTCTCCAATACAGGTGGAATTCAATGTTGGAACCAGGCAGATTCAGAATCACCTGAGAAAGGACATCTGGACAATAAAGATGCATTTTAATAAAGGAGAAAAACAAACAAACAAACCAATAAATGTTCTCGGAGGGTAATAAGACAGCCCCCTGCCTTCAAATAAAGATAATGATGGCAGTAAACTCCAGTCACCAAGCTTTACAGATGGGAGGAGATTGAAAACACCAATAATTTTTTTCTTCGTTTTGTGTATATTTTTTAAACCACCTTATCCTGTCCCTCAAAGGGCTCAGAATTGGAACATGGGGTCCACATCCAAAGGAAACAGGGGGCTTCGTAGTTTCGCAAGGAATCCATTGGTTATTTTTTATATTTCAAACAGTCAAGAGCATTTGGCCCCATGAACTCATAATGGCACATTTTCTCAAAGAAAATATAACCAGGTTTCCCTAACTTAAGTGCTTCTAGGGTCTGGAACATTTGACACCTTGCTGGATTTCCAAGTGTTCTGTAAGTTGAGTGATTGCCCCTCCCACTTCTCTTCCTTATTCTCAAATACATCAAATCCATGTCATAGCAGAGTTCGTCCCAAGCAGCCTTGCCAGCTGCCCTTTTGCCTGTCTCCCTCTTTCAGCCCGAACTTCTGCAGAAGGCTCCCAGGTGGAATATGTTATGACAGCAAAATCTTCCCTTCCACAGTATGTTTATTTCCCCGGTTTTCCACAACAGCATTATCATGACCCAGATTTGTAAAACCCAGAGGGAGCATTGATTACAATCTAATCTATCTATTGAATTTGCTTGCTTACTTGAACTTTTTTTGCCATCTGATATGATTGCTATTACTGTGGTGGCTGGCTTACTGACACACAAGCTATAGACAGGTACTCAGCTTCATTCTTTGCTCCACAGGCAGGAAGTAATGGATGACAGGGTATGGAGAAGAGGCAGGCACTCACTGGGGTAGGGAGAGTAATCTGAAGTATTTTAAGCTGCTCCTCACTTCCTTTTTACTCCAAATTAAGGCCTTCTTTCTGTAAGTACTCTTAAGAGTACTTTCTGTGGCTTTCTGTGTCTCTTTCTAAACTATACAGGCCTAGACACTGGTGCCCTAGACATTATACTAGCCCAGAATAAGCAGTAGCACTGGGCGATTCAGGAATATGGATGAAATACACAGCATGTTTTCAGTAATACTGAATGCTACCTGTCTCCTTGTTGCTTTAGAGACTGCAAAAAAAAATAATAACAGCTGTCCATTTTATAGGTACCCTGCCACCTGGCCAAAATGATGGAAATACAATCATCATTCCAACTGGCTATCAGTGGAGATGTCATTAAAAAACACACATTTGCTACCTCTTTCTAGATGCCAAGAACTCTCTGGTTCCTCTGTGGGTGTCATCACATTCCTGGTGAAAGGTGTGGCTTTACTTAGCTCCACTTTCAAAACTATCTATAGGGTTTGTAGCCTTTACATAAGGAAAGACTGTCTGTTTAGGTTCTGACATGGAATTCAACATTTTTAGGCCTATTGACAGGGGGAAAAGTCTCAGAAGAAAGTACTTCCTTGAGAGAAAGTGGGAGAAGGAGTAGATACTGGTGTTTAGCAACTGAGTTTGTTCCCTGAGCAGAGTGTCTGTTTACAGGCTATTCATCACTGTTTCTTTGAGAAGGAAGCCATTAGAAGGATGGGGGAGTAAAGTGAATAAATGGCTTAGACCCAAATTGACTGAGAAGGCAGGAGGCACTAGCATATATAGACGGTCTGTAAATGGGAGTTCCCTCTATAGGATGTAGGCTGAGCACCTCTGGGGGCTGAGCAGACATGAATTGTTCTAAGCTAAATAAGATTAATGAGCCAGGTCTTCAGTCCATATAGCCAAATATAAGATGCAACTTAGCCTGGGACTCTGTACCAATGGACAGCCCTGAGAGCAGGTCTCTGGAGAGGAGAATAAAAGTATTTCGATCATTTCGGTTCCTCCTCTACCTAGGAACTATTAATGCAAAGGGGCATCAAGAAGGCAGCAGCAGGAGGGAGCAGGTGCATAGACTGATGGTCTGCTTAACAGTGAGAACACTTCTTTTCTGGGGCTGAGGCCAGGGAGACTTTACTAAGGAACAATCTTGTATTCATAACAAAGTACAGGCTAGGGACTCAGTTGGAGTATCTCTACTTCTAAATTCTCCAATAAGGACAAATTTTCCCCCACTAGCATCAGAGTGGAACACAAGCAGAGAGAAAATTAAATCTTTTCAAATCATTAATTTTTCTTTCATTTCTAGGGCCCACCAACTCCCAAGTACCAGCTGGGACCACCTTCATTCCTACATTGCCTGTACTACCAACACTGTCGAAGCCAGCAGGTCAAATAAGAAAAACTTGCTTCTTTAGGCTCTGAAAAACTTTGAGAGGGCCCTGCCAGTGACCTCATCCCTAAGATGATTAAAATACTGGGCCCTGGAAAATTAGTGCCTCTCTCTAGAAGATAAAGGAAAAAGAACAATAGAAGTGGGTGTGCAAGACCCTTTACCTTCAGCAGCTCTTTTAAAGAAGACTTTGCAGCTTCCACAAGTGAGAGCTCCATAATGACAGCCAGAAGCTTCATCCCCACAGATCAAACAAGTCTTCTGGGGTGGAAAGTAATAGTCGATGGGCAGAACATGTTCCCTGGCAGTCTCCAAACTGGAAAGACACAAGAGAAATAATGAAATACACATCAGTAGTTGGCAAAAATTGGAGGGTAGAAGTCTAAGATCTTGAAGAGTGAACTACATGTGTACATTATTATCATTCATTGCTTAATACATTCAGTGTGGAGCTGCCTTTTTGGGGGGAATACTTCTAGAGATAATGTTTGCAGGGTTTCCTGTCACATGGACAGAGCCTTTATGGATCCTGTTAAGGAATTAGACAAGTTCTCTGGGATCAGCAATCTTATGGGCTATGTCTACATGAGGGAAATATGAAGGCAGAAATATGAGGTTAAGGTATATAACTTAAGATGATGGTCAGGCAATAATTTCAGAGCGAATAAATGGTATGAAGCCAATCCTATGACCTTACCTTATCCAAAGGTAGACCTATGGCTAAACCAGATTAAACATCATAGCAGTCTTATGTCCTTGCCCTAGTCTCTCAGTACCATTCTCATCTGTAAACAAGAATAATGTTACCCATAATTCTGAGCAACTGTTGTGAATGATTTTATAAATTAGGCAAAAAGATAAAACTTCCTTGAAACGAATACACAGTGAGGGATCATAAGTAGTTTTATCATAGAAGTCTTCTTTTGACTTTTCTCCCACTCCCTCACTTTCCTTAGGAGTCTCTATATATCACATGGATATGCCCCCAAACCCATTCTACCACATAAAGTAGCAGAATCCCTATGCATGAAGCTATTGTTGAGAAATGATGGACATTGATTCTCGAAATCTCTTAGGCTACCATCTCAATACTTGGCCATTACAATACTCATGGGTTCCTTTGGCTAGGATGGAGCTTCGGTGGTCACCTAGTGTAACTGCCAAGAATATCCATCTCTGAGTCTTAGGTAGATGTGAAGAAGTGGGCCAGAAATCCAGTCCTAAAACTTAATGGAATGGGTAATTCTTAGTCTCCCATAGTAATTAATTCAAGTGTAAACAAACAACATGGCTCCTACTACCCAAAGGTCATTTTTTTCTCTCCTACACATTAAACAAAACTTAAGTGATCTCTTGGGTTAATCTGCCTCAGGCAGACAATTTCCCATATTCTCATCTACAGGAATGCAGCCACTATTTTTCATGAGCACTGCTTTCTTATTAAGGAAGGAATGTAAGTCCTAATGGCAGCGGCAGCCTGTTTACCATGTAGGGGTGATTTCAACACCACAAAACAACTCTGTGAGAGTTTTTTCTTCTTATATCATATGAAGAAATTCAGACTCATAGAGGAGAAGCCCAAGATATTTGAAACCAAGGCCTGGACTAGCTGACTTCAAATCCAACACAGTTTCCATTACCCTACTGTATTCTCACTACTCACCTTCACTTTCAACCCATGGTTCTTTGCTAATCATGCTCAGCACAGTCATCAGATTTAAAAAAAAAAAAAAAAGCAATAAAGGTTTCCTCCCTTCAATCTACCAATGAGCAGCCCTGGCAGGGCAAGAGGAAAGAAAGCTTTCACTCAGGCTACACTTGATATGCATTTTATCTCTAAGACACAAATATTAGCCTTTATTCAAGGCCCAAGTACAAAAAAAAAGTACTTCCAAAGTTCTGAGAATATGTAAATCCAGGAGCTGACTATGGTGGCCTGTATTTTCTCCTCATAAGCTTTCCTTTTCTCATCTTAGCTGGAAAGCCCACAGGAATCTGTCCACAAAACCAAGACAAACAAGGTGACAAAATCCACAGGAAAAGAGTTTCACTTTCCATATAAAAATGAACGTAATGCTAAGAAAGTTATTCCTTTGGCTAAAAATGTCATTTCTTTGAGTAAAAATTGTGTCCCCTATCCTTATTCATAAAACAAGGAGAAAAAGCAGTTTTCTCCTCCTCCTCCTCCTCCTCCTCCTTCCTCCTCCTCTTCCTCCTCCTCTTCTTCCTCTATCTTTCTCTTTAAGGCCAGTCTTATTAAGTTAGGGTGCCTCCTCCTCCTCCTCCTCCTCCTCTTCCTCCTCTCCTCCTTCTTCTTTTTGGAAATGTCTTTACCTTCTTCCCACTTTTTTGACTTCTGTAGCTAATACATACCATTCAAATAAAACCAGAAGGTCATGCATTTAGGTGCCCTAAGTGTTAGGCCATTTCATATACAAAATACCATTTAATCTTCCCACCAACTCTGTATCTTCCCTATATTGTAGGACAGGAAACTTATGCTCAGAAAAATTAAGTGAACTTGTGGATTTGTAACCAATAACTGACCATGTTATGAGATTGGAGATTGAAATTAAACACATTGAATCAATTCAACTCATAGAACCTAGCTAGCCAAATGGACTAGGTACAGGGCTAGGTGCTGGGGATATAGCATTGATCAAGTTATTATCTTTGCCTCTAAACAACTTAATGTCTTATAGAAAAGAAAGATAGGAAGCAAGAAACTGAAAAATAACATAGTAGATGATATAATAGAGCAGAGTACAGATTGCTACAGATGAGAAATCACCTCAAAGACAGGAATGTTTTTTGAAAGGCATAAAAGTGTATATGGGTACATGGGATGATGATGATGATAGTGACATCATTATCAATTATTAGTATAAATTTGCAAAATAAAAATATATTTTGCAAAATACATATTAGATAAACAAAATGGAAACCTACATAAAGTAAATAAAAGGTACTTTTGGAAAGAGCCTTTAGGAAATAGAAATTTTCATCTATACTAAAATTTAAAATACAGTTAAAGCCTGACTGGCATGTCTCAGTGGTTGAGCATTGACCTTTGAACCCAGAGGATATGGTTCCATTCCCGGTCAGGGCACATGCCCAGGTGGCGGGCTCAATCCCCAGTGTGGTGGGCTTGATCCCCAGTGTGGCGGGCTCTATCCTCAGTGTGGGGCATGCAAGAGGCAGCCAACCAGTGATTCTCTCTCACCATTGATGTTTCTATTTCTCTCCCTTTCCCTTCCTTTCTGAAATAAATAAAATATATTTTTAAAATACAGTTCAAATTGTTTAAAATAATGTAATAAATCAAACTTGTAATCAATGTTTAAAGGCTGAAGAAAGCCATCAACATTTTTAGATATGCATTTAATGAAATGCATCCTGCACAAAAATAACTATAAAGGGGGAGAAAGAGGAGCTGAAATAATGAAGACAATTTTAGAAACTGAAGTTTTCATAACTACAACCCACTTTGAACAGAGATCTGTGATACCTCCTGACCTCAACAGGTCAATTTCTGTCTACCTCCCCCTTCCTCTCTCTGTCAAAATATTTTAGACAGCACTCCCACTAACCCTGGCCTAGTGTGGACAGATGGCACATTGCAGTTCTGACTCATGGGCTGACCTTTGGGCATTGGAAATAAAAATTCCAAATACAGTTCCTCTCCCAGGTTTATATCCTAAAGCAAGAATAAGATACCTTTTTTTTTTTTCCTGCCAAGGGCCATTTGGATATTTATAACATCATTCACAGGCCATACAAAATTATCAAATTAAAAATTAGCCTGCTATATTTGGTCAAACATTTAATTAACTCACCCTTAATGCCTTGGCAGAGCCAGACCAAATGATTTCATGGGCCTTTTATGGCCCGCAGGTCAGACGTTCCCCACCCCTGTGAGAGAAACTCATGCACATTTGTACCAGGAGGCATGTTTGGAAATGATCAGAGCAGCCTTGTTTATAAAAGCAGAAACATCCACTGACAGGAGAGAGGTTAAGTACATTCATTTAATAAAATACAGCTCAGCAATGACAAGGAGGATAATATAGTTATACATAGGTGAACCTCACAAACTAATGTTGCATAAAAGAAATAATTCATAAAACCGTACATACTATATGATTCTATTACATAAGTTCAAAAAGAAGCAAAAGTAAACAATGTATGTGTGAAAAAATCATAAAAATGCAAGGAAACAATAAACTTTAATATAGGATAGTTGTTTCCTCTGAAGGCAGGCTTGGGGTAATGATATAAAAAAGGAGAAAGCAAATTGATTTAAACATCTATTTAAACATATTTATGAAGCTACTACATAACAGGTATCATACTATGTTCTGGGGTTAGAGCAGTGAACAAAAATTTTAAAAAGAAATAGAAATGAGATTGATGTTCTTTAATCACAGCTCATGAGTGTTCATTTTATTATTGTGTTGTATAATATATGTTACATATATTATTTTGTATGGCAATCATAGCACATAATAAAAGAAAAATTAAAAAAAGATTACCTTGGAAATTTCTAATATTCCACTAACTAGCATCCTAACTCCAAGTACACAGAGATTTGCTTGGAGAGCAAGTACAGAAATTACTTGAGACTTTTTTTCCTGACTCTCCTGGGTTACGCTCTCACTTATTATCCAGATGCAAGGCATTCAGTTTTATGAGTCTGAAGCAAAAGCACTGCAGCATAGAATGCAAATTTTCAGAACCAGAACACCACTTCCTATTCTCCAGAAGTTTCACAGTTAGTTAAATAAAAGTGTATTATGCCAGTTCAGCCATGGGAAATTTAGCTGAGAAACCCTCAGCACTAAGGTATAATCTTAATCTCTCTCTCTCTCTCTCTCTCTCCTTCCCTCCCTCTCTCCCTTACTTGGGGATACTTTAAAGGGTCTAACTTAAGCAAGGCCCCCAAAGATTATTAAAGCAGGGTGAAATGCAGAGGTCACAAGCGAGTTTTCCCTGTTTGGGTAAGGAATGTCAATACAACAGGGCTTTATCTGGAGACTGGTGTTACATTATTACTTTGAGGGCTTTTCTGATAATTACATAAAATAATATTCATTAAGTCCTTCTCTCTGCCTGCCACATGTAGCCACATTGGAAGTCTAGGTTGCCTTCACCTTTCGTCTTGCCATAAAAAGGGAAATATATAATATACTTAAAATAAAAAGATAATTATTCTTGGCTCTTAGGGAAAGGTAAATACAAGTAGAGAGGGGAGGGGGGAAGACTAGATATGCAAAAGCATATCTTTTTTGCACATACCTCTGTACTTTTCAAACAAGAAGGGATTTAGGAAACCACCAAACATCTTCTTTAAAAAATATATATATTATTGAGTTTTTACAGAGAGGAAAGGAGATGGATAGAGAGTCAGAAACATGGATGAGAGAGAAACATTGATCAGCTGCCTCCTGCACACCCCCTACTGGGGATGTGCCCGCAACCAAGGTACATGCCCTTGACCGGAATCGAATCTGGGACCCTTCAGTCTGCAGGCCAATGCTCTATCCACTGAGCCAAACCGGTGAGGGCCAAACATCTTTATAGAGCATCATATTTTTTCCTGATGCTTACTAATTTCAAATATTGCTATTAATCACAGTGTGGAATTTAATGACATCTCTACACGAATTTTTAAGATAAAAACAAGAGAATTCGAAGTTATTCTCTACTCATAGATCCTTTGTGCCTACATTTTTGTGGATACAAGGAATATTCCAAAGGAAAAATTGGCAAACTAATGACATAATACTGGTAGCTTCTTTTCTTGCTGCCAGCCTGAGATTTGAAATTTGATGATTGCTTGTCCAAGAGGACAGTCATGTTCTCTTTTAAAAGTATTACTTGACTTTGTTTCATAGCTTTCTAATTCTGTTTAATGATGCATTTTGTTTAAGTGAAAACATATTTAGGTAGAAGATCTGGTTTTCATGCCAATCTCTGTCACTCTAAGAGAATGACCTTAAATAAATCATGTAGCTTCATTTTCTTTATGTGTAGAATGGGTAAAGAAATACAGAACTTATAAGACTGCTAAAAGGATTCAATGAGATTTTAAAGGAAAGGCAGCCCACAATGTTGCTGGCACAATGTTTAATAAATGGCCATTTTTGTAATAATCTCATGAGAAAATGGCAGAAATGAGAGCTGGTAAAAGAACTAGATTCTAAGAAACAACCTCGGGGGGTGGGGGGGGACACAAACATCTCTGAGGTAGGTTTCCTTACTCTTACTTTGAAGAGATGCAAACTGAGATTTAGATAAGGTAAATGACTTGTCTGAATTTATACAGTTAGTAGGTGGCAAAGCCAGAATTCATACCTGGCAATGTTTTCCCCTTAATCCATAGTTTTCCACTATTCTAAACTGCCAAGATCACATAATATTTATGTTATAGCCTAGTTTTAATTTAATTAGGCTATTTTAAGAGGTTTATTGATATATGATTCACACACCATAAAATTCACCATTTTTGGCATATTTATATTTGGTATAGCAAACTAATTTTAGACCATTTTCATTACCCTAAAAAGAAACCCCATGCCCTTTATCAGTCACTCCCTGGACCTTCCTCCTCTCAGACCCTGTCAACACTAATTTACTGTCTGTCTCTGAAGATTTGGCCTTTATGTCCTCCTGGTTCGGGATGGCAATACAGGATGATCCAGAACTCACTTACTCTCACAGACACACTGAGTGTACAGCTACCTATGAAAACAATTTCATCTTAAAAAATAAAAACTAAAGGCTGTCTGACTAACAATTACATGTTTGTCAAATGAGAAGACCACATTGAAGTGGGTAAAAGAGGCTAGGAAACAATCTCACCATAAAACCCACCCTGGTGCAGTGTCCCACAGCTGAGAAAGAACTCCCAACCTGAAGCTTTGCCCCGAGGAATGAATGCCATGTCAGGCATCCCAACTTTCAGGATATACATTGAAAGACAAGCCCTCAAAATATGTAACTTTGAAAAACCAAAGGGGATGTTTCCTGAGACCCACAAGACAATAACAATCTGAGAAACCACTCTTAAAGGGCTTGAACACTTAGACTTACCCACCCCAGGGCCCAGCTCAGAGGCAGCCAATTATGCCCAGACTTAAAATAAAGGAGACTCACCTGCTTACATTAAAGCAGCAGACAGAGATCAGACACCTAATTTAACATACAGATTTAGGAATATGCTGGAACCCTTTTTGAGGGTTGAGATTTGTGGGTGCCATCTTCATGCTTTCCCGTTGCTGTGCCCCCAAAGCACCAGTATCTCCTGGAAGGGAGCTTTTAGATATGTCTGGTGCTCCAGTTTTTGTGGCTACAACCTATTGGGTATCTATTCATTGTCTGGAGGCCAGAGGAGATTCTGATCCTGGTATGATTGGACTGTAATAATTGACATCACCCAGAGAGGAATTCATAACCTTGTATTGTGCCAACATTTTGTGAATGCTGCAGGGCCATCTGGTTTGGTGGCCAGTAGAGCTTATGCTCATTGGTTCCACAGAACTGTAATCAATGGACAAAGAGTTCATAAACAGCTACTACCATCACCAGGACACAGAAAGATGGACTCAGACCATAGCATGGTGAAAGCCTGGGTAAGGGGAGGGAATGAGGAGAAGGGAGGCTAATGAGGGGGAAAAGGGAACATCTGTAATACTTTCAACAATAAATATATTTTTTAAAGAGCTGATAGACCCAGGAGTTCAGTCTTTCTATAAAAGAGGTCTATTTTTTAATCATTTTGACTGCAGTAGGGCAGACTTCTAATTAAACATACATTTGGGGTTGACTGCAATTCTTTTCAAAGACCTGCTATCTTTGTGCTCACCCTTTGCCATGCTCCAGAGAGCCAGTGTCTATTGCACTGGTGTTTATGCATGGTGTCCATTTTGTTTTGGTGCTTTGTGGGAGTTTTTAGTTAATGCAGAGGGGACAGCCCTTAATCATTAGGCTCTGGTAGCTGGGGTGGTTTGGGGCTTTCATTCCTGGGTCCCACAGGACTGTAGAAATCATAGAGATAGTTCTAGAAAGAATACAACCTACAGGGCATTGCACAGAGTGTAGACTGAGGCACATTCACGGTCCTTCTTAGAGAAGGCCTATTTGCTTGTCCTGGAGCTTCAGCGTGAGGGGAATACTACAGATTTGGCATACATTTATAGGTCTATGGAGCTGCTCTCAAGGAATGTAGGCTGTGGATGCCATCTTGGTTTTCTGCCTTTCTCCAGATTGCCAGTATCAGCCAGAAAAGAAGTATACACTTGTCTGGAAACTCCAGTTGCTCAGGAGACACCTCGAGATCACCTGGCTCTGTTGACCAGCAGGGCTTATGGTTGTGGTCCCAAAGGACTGATATATTTGAACTTAGGTGCTGATTGAGATCCTTCCCTTTAAGACACTGACAGGTCTTGGCACATACTCAACTACTGGGAGCTATAAAATTATAGTAGGCAACTTAGACAAGCACAGATATTTGAGAGACAACAAATAGTTGAGGCAAGTTTGAGTGACAAGGTTCATCTCCTACATGAGGCCACTATATAAAGACTGGAAGAGCAGGTTGTTTAATCCACTGTATATAAAACAATACAGAGAGTCAAAAATACTAAATAAATCGAGGAATATGTTAAAATGAAAGAATAAGATAGCAGAAAAATAATTTACCTGATAAAGAGTTCAAAGTAATGATCATATAGTTCTGATTCCTGGACAAAAGCTTCTGTGGAACATGCCTTATGGAAATCCCAGCTCTGAACAGTACTCTGATCCCCCTGCAAGAGTGAACTCAACAGAGCAAGGCCATAGGTATTAGAAGGGCAGGCGAAATGATTCAGTAGGTGTTGGGAACATCTGCTATGCTCCCAGTGAGGATTTCAACAAAAAGATGAAAAATATAAGAAAGTACAAATTAGATGTGACAAAGCTGAATAATACAATAACTGAAATTGAGGGGTTCAACAGGGAACTAGATAATGTAGTAGAAAAAATTAGTAGTCAACTTTAAGACAAAGCAGTGGAAATCACCTAACCAGAGCATAAAAAAATTAAAAAAAAGAATGAAACAGCCCTGGCCGGTCTTGCTCAATGGATAGAGCGTCGGCCTGTGGGCTGAAGGGTCCCAGGTTCGATTCCAGTCAAGGGCATGTACCTTGGTTGTGGGCACATACCCAGTAGAGAGTGTGCAGAAGGCAGCTGATTGATGTTTCTCTCTCATCGATGTTTCTAACTCTCTATCCCTCTCCCTTCCTCTCTGTAAAAAATCAATAAAATATATATTTTTAAAAAGAATGAAACATAGTGAGCTAGGTTAAGGGACTAAATAGACAGCATTAAAAAGACTACCATTTGAATCAAAGGGCTCTCAGAAAGAGAAGAGAAAGAAAGGTGCAAAAATAATTTTTGGAGAAATAATGGCTGAAAATTTCCCTAACCTGGGGAAAGAAACAGTCATCCAGATTCAAGAACAGAGAGTTCTAAATAATAGGAAGCCAAAAAAAAAAAAAAATCCACACCAACACACCTGATAATTAAAATGTAAAAATTAAAAACAATGAAAGAATATTAAAAGCAGAAGAGAAAAACAACTTGTTATGTACAAGTTGTTTAAAAATAGCAGATTTTTTATGATTTTTTTCTTTATTGATTAAGGTATTATATATGTGTCCTTATCCACCCTTTGCACCCCACCCTCCACTTATGCCCTCACCCCCCTGGTGTCTGCATCCTTTGGTTAGGCTTATATGCATGCATATAAGTCCTTTGGTTGATCTCTCCCCCTTTGCAGGCCAGAAGGAAGTAGCACAATATATTAAAAGTGCTGGGAAAAACAAACAAACAAACAAACAAACAAACAAACAAACCTCCAACCAAGAATAGTCTATCCAGCAAAGTTACTCAGAAAAGAAGAGATAAAGAGTTTTCCAGCACCCAGCAGGGGCCTTTGAGGCATACTTTGTCTGGAGATGCTCTTGGTGGAAACTCAGTGATTGACCTCTGTAGCTTTGGAAAGGGACCATTCTTCCTCATCTCGAGTGCATAGCAGATGCTCCCAACACCTTCTGAATCATTTCGCCTGCCCTTCTAATACCTATGGCCTTGCTCTGTTGAGTTCACTCTTGCAGGGGGATCAGAGTACTGTTCAGAGCTGGGATTTCCATAAGGCATGTTCCACAGAAGCTTTGGTCCAGGAATCAGATGGCTGGGTGTTGGGTTGTATGACTGCATTGCAAGGAGGGCCACTACTATCTCCCCTGTGACTCAGCCCATGCTGTTCCCACAGTGAGAGATTCATTTGACCTGCATTTCTGGAAGTTATGGGCCCTTCCCTGCTTGGCTCAGTCGTACAGGAGGTCTGAGAGCTGCTTGGGGCTGGGACTTTCATTGTATGTTTCCTTCAGTGGCTTTTACCAAGAAAGGGTAAGAGGTGCCCACCCCCATCTTACAGACTTGCTAGAAGAACCCCAAAAAAGAGATTGCTTGGATCTGCCCTCCCAAGTCCTTGTGGCCCCATTCTTCTGAGCTCAGCTACACTGAAGGAAGAAGTGCTACTCAAAGTTGGGACATTTGAAGTGTGTCTCCTTCCAACTTTATTGTCTGGGACCAGGAAGAAGAGCTCACCCCCCTCCTGAAGGCTCGGTTGGCACCACTCTCAATAGGACACTCTTTAGGAGCCCCAGTAGTTCTTCTCTGCTGAATTTTCTGCAGAGGGATCGCTGGCTGCACCCAACCTGAACCTGAGGCATGCTCCTCCTGATGCACTATCCTTGGAGACTCTGAGAGAGACTGAGTGGATGGCTCTGGAGTAGGGGCTACTTTCCACTCATTGAGTGCCTGAGTACATGGCCCCTACGTAGGGGACCAACTAGCCCCATCCTGATAGCACAGTAGCTCCAGACAGGAAGCCCAAGGCCAGTTACACACAGCAGCTGACATCAACCTTTACCTGAACCCTGCCCCAGTGGGCCCACAAACAACACAAGTGGTGGGGGTTCAGATCACACCAGAGCTCAACCAACTAGCCACATAAGTGGCACTCCAAAGGGAGATGCTGTCATTCAAAAGACCCCATTGGGAACAATGTAACCTCAAGGGGCAGACCCTGCACAGTGACTCATACACAGTGATCAAGCTTTATTCTTTTTTTAAAAATATATATTTTATTGATTTTTTTACAGAGAGGAAGGGAGAGGGATAGAGAATTAGAAACATCGATCGGAGAGAAACATCGATCAGCCACCCTCTGCACATCCCCTACTGGGGATGTGCCCACAACCAAGGTACATGCCCTTGACCGGAATCGAACCTGGGACCCTTGAGTCTGCAGGTCGACGCTCTATCCACTGAGCCAAACTGGTCAGGGCAAGCTTTATTCGTATAGTCAGCCAGTCTGAAGGGTTAACTCCACCCATGAAAATGCCAACAGCAATCAAGACTCAATTACAGCCCTGGCTGGTGTATATCAGTGGTTAGTGCATCAGCCCATGCACCATAGAGAGGCAGGTTCGATTCCCAGTCAAGAGTACAAACTTGGGTTGCAGGTTTGATTCCCAGGCCTGGTCTTCTCTCTCTCTCTCT